>NC_041228.1:13340304-13473452 GCF_002837175.3 Physeter macrocephalus
GAACCCGCGTCCCCTGCATCGGCAGGCGGATTCTCAACCACTGCGCCACCAGGGAAGCCCGGTGGTGCTTTTAAATTACCCAAGATACAGGAACACTGATGGAAGAAAGGAAATCCCATTAAATATTCTCAAGTTAACCTCCTTAATTCAGGCTAATAGAGACGGAAGGGCAGATCATGAATTTGAAGGATTTTCCAAAAAATGCCATTGTATTACCTTCAAGTGCACATGGGGACCTCAGCTACCTCACTACTAATTAAACAGATTCACGCTGAAATTCCCTGGATAGAATATATACTAGATTAGAATATTGAGCACACAATATGTGCCATACCACTCTAGGGGGTAGGGGAGAATATACTCATGAAAGAGACCTAAGGTCTTCCCTGGGTGAAAGGCATTCAAATACCTAACTACCTAACTAACTTCAGGGCTTCCCTGGTGGCGCAGTGGTTGAGAGTCCGCCTGCCGATGCGGGGGACGCGGGTCCGTGCCCCGGTCCGGGAAGATCCCACGTGCCGCGGAGCGGCTGGGCCCGTGGGCCATGGCCGCTGAGCTTGCGCGTCCGGAGCCTGTGCTCCGCAACGGGAGAGGCAAAAAAAAAACAAACAAAAAACAAAAAAAAAAAAACTGGTGGGAAGGAAAGAATTACAGGGAAGAAGTTGAGTTTGCTGCGTCCGGAGCCTGTGCTCCGCAACGGGAGAGGCAAAAACAGTGAGAGGCCCGTGTTCCGCCAAAAAAAAAAAAAAACAACAAAAAAACAAACATGTAACTTCAGTTTAAGATAGAGTGAAGTAACACAAAATGGAGGAAAACTGCAGGCTGTATGAGCTTCCAGAACGGAGCAATTATTGTAGTCACGACTAACCAATTTCCTTCTTTAGAGGAGATACCATTTTAGCTGGGCTTTGAAGATGAAACTCACAGGAAAAGTTAAGGAATTCATCTTTGTTGAGTACTTACTCTGTGCCAGGTACTTTATATGCTATACTTCATTTAATTCTTACAGGTCTCTAAAGTAGTTATCCGTATTACACTCTCATTATAAAGAATTATAAGAAAGTGCTTTTCCCAAGGCCACACCACCAGAGAGTAGGCCTCAAGATCCTAACATGGGCCTGGATGATCCCAGAGCCTGTGATTTCACCTCCTCTTTTGCCTTGTTTATGCAAGTCAGTATGAAGTCAGCTCCACGGCAGACAATGGTTAAAACCATAGTACCAGAGTCTCTGTCCTTGTAGGCAAAAATGAATGACTGAAAGCCTTTGTAAGCAGTTCATTCCTGTAAGTAGATTATTCTCACTGCCAGCACTGCTTATGCTATTCATTACCCAGTATAGATTAACTAATTTACACATAACTTACAGCTAATTTATACAATGAATAAGGATGATTGGAGTGAATTGAATGAATGTCTCTCTCCTCAGAGACAGAGTAAAGGTTAGCTTTAGCCCAGTTCAAGGCTAATTATAATACATTTTACAAAATAGTGAGTTCGTCAAAGGTCTAATGAGGTATTCCCAGGGCTTCGATTAGGGCATCAGACCACCAGGTACTAACAGAGCTGATGTCTGTGTGAAAGACCAGGGAAATATAAGAAAGCATTGTTAGAATGTGGGTAGTAGAAATCTTAAAGTGCCTATAGAAATAACAACTCAATGCCTTTCCCCAGTGGAATGGCTAAGTAACTGTATTTCCTCCATACAGTGAAGTGGTAGGTAGCCATAAGCTACATCACTGGATACTATTCTTCCGTCTTCTCTACAGGCTCCTCCTCATCTCTCCAAAGAGGACTCTTTGGTCCTTTTACTAATCTACTCTCACCCATTTAATCTCACGGCTTTTAACACCGTTCAATGCTCGAAACCTCCAAATTTATATCCCTATACCTCTCTCCTGCACACTAGACTTATATATCCAACTTTTGACTTGACACCCCCACTCAAAAAGATCTGATAAATATCTCAAACTTAACATAGTCCCAATTGAATGATTACAGAAGTACTGATTTTGGCCTCTCCTTGCCTCCTGTCTGCATCCCTGATCTGTTCCTCCCAAAGTTTTTTCAGCCTCAGTTAATGGAAACATCAGGTATTCAGTTGTTTTAAGCTGAAGGAACTTGGAGTCGGCCCCTGCCTACTCACTCTCTCTCATACTCCACGTTGAGTCCATCTATCTCTACTATTATCTCATCTACTATCAAATGCTATACTATCATCTCAACCTATAAAATAGATGCAGCAAAGGAGCACTTCTGGCCACATTTCTGCTACCACCCTGGCCTGAGCTACCATCATCACTTGCCTATATTTCTGCATTGCCTTCAATGATCTCCCTGCTTCCATTCTGGCCCCCTACATTCTATTCTCACAATAACCTGAGTGGTGATGATGGCTCTCCATCTCAACAGAGTAAAAGCCCAAGTCCTTACTAGTAACTGTAAGGCCCTACATGAGCTCATGAACACACACACACACACACACACACACACACACACACTTTCCCTCTGTCCTTATATCCTTGCCATCTCTCCCTTGTCAACTACAGTCTAGCTACACTGATCTTGTTGCTTTTCCTAAAAATGACACACAAGTACTCACCTGGGTCCACCATCACATAGATTAGTAGGCCTCAATATCCTCATCTACTAAACAAGGTAATTGAACCAGATGATCTCTTGGGTCCCTCCACAAAGATGTTATGACTTTGTAACTGTTTTCACCTGCAAAAAGTGAAGACCGTGAAACCCCAGGGCCTAACGATGGGGCAATATTATGAGTTCTGACCAATGGCAAAGAAAAATCTTCATTTCCATACCTCTTCACCATCGGCTCTGCAAATCAAAATTAGATCTAATAAGCCATTTTTATAGTGAGAAGTGGAAAATTAACAATGGTCTATGGGAATAGTGTTTAGCTATCAATATTAACTGTTATGGTCATTGTTACTGTATTATAATAATAAGGAAAAATATTCTGTTAAAATGCTAAGGGAAGGGAGGGGAACAGTGTTTTACAAATACTATTATAATGAAAATGTGAAAATAAGTAGGAAGATTTGTGGAAGAAAAATCACCAGTGTGCTAAGAGTAATGGGGCTAAAGTCATGGAATTAAGGGTGATTCTTTTTTCTTTTCAAACTTTTCAAAATTTTCTACTATATGGTTTCTACTATGTGGTTTATTTTATCACGAGTATAAATAATGAAGATGTGAGTGTTATGTGTATTTAATCTTTTAAATATTTAAACCAGGAGATTGCTCTCCAGCTAGAAAAAATACGTTATATTCTTTCAATTACTGGGTCCATACACTACAGGCAAATTAGACACAGTGTTCTTTGAACAAGAACATGGTAATAAAAGATTAACAGGCAACTTCCCTACATTGATGTGGATCAGCCATGCAGTCAACTCAGTTGGCAGCCAAGAGCCAAAACACATGGACTCGGGTATTTTCTTATCACATAGACAAGGTTAGTGGCATACTCACGGATTCAAATTGATGGACACGCTCAGAGGCCCTCGGAGGGATTCTATATTCTTTTTCTTTTCAGTGATGCCAAGATGCTATTCTTAGGTAAGCCTCATCATTCAAGAATATTCACTGAGTCCCCCATATTGCAATCCAGTCTATCCAGTACGTTCAATCTATATTATGGATTGAGGAATGTAGAGTCCAAAGTTGTAGATTCAGGGTGTTTCATACAGAAGCTCTTTGACTTTGGCCAGGTTACTTAATCAGGGGTCTCAGTCTTCTCATCTGTAAAATGGGGAAAGTAAGACCTTTGTCACTCTTGAAGAAAGAAAAAATGGAAGGAACAGGGGAAGGAATGTCTTCGAACTTATGGGGTTGTTTTGTGCATTCAATATTATAACAAGTTAGCATAAGATTGGGTTCACAACACACACTCAGAAATTCAGTCCTTTGTCCATTCAACAAGTGTCTATTAAAAAGAGAATGTGCCAGGTCTATGCTAGGAGATGTGGATACAACAGTGAACAAAGCTTATTCCTCTGCTCTAAAGACATGTCTAGGCTGGTAGGAGAATTCAAGGAGAAGAAGACTATTACAATCCTTTAGGATATGCATTAGGTGTGCAGAAAGCATAGTGTTACAGGGGCAGAGGTGAGGACGGGATAGCAGGGTGATAAATAACCTCTAAATACACTAAAAATTGTTTTAAATATCAACAGTAACTTGAGTGCTCATTAAATGCCAGGCACTGTTCAGAGCTTATTAAAACTTTTTACTTGTGTTATCTCATTGATTGTATTCTGTTATTAATCCCAATTTTAAGATAACTGAGTCACAGAGGGGTTACGTAACTTTCTTAGAATCACATAGCTAAGTAATCATTGGAGGCAAGATTTGAAGCCAGGAAGTCTGACTTCCAGTGTGCATTTCTAAGCACCATGTACACTGCCTTCTCCATTGGCTATTGTGTTTATCAAGTGAGGTAACAAATGTAAGGTTTATAGAATACTGCCTGTCACACAGTAAGCGTTCAATAAATGTTAACTAGTGTTAGTAATAGCAGTAGTAGCAAAAGCAGTCAGAGTAATAGCAAAAGTAGTAATGAAAGAGTAATAGCAGTACTAGTAGTGGTAGTGGTAGTAATAATAGTAGTAGCAACAGCAAAATATAAAGCACTCTACAAATGCCAGTAGTTATTACTAGTCTGGACTCAGACGCATTCTAAGAAGGAAGGTGAAAAGTGTTCTTTACTTCTGTGTCATATGTTTCCGCTCTCATGAAACCCGCTTCTTGTCTTGGTACAGAAGAAGGACCCACACACATCATACAGCTGGCAATTTAGAATAAAAACTAGTTAGGTTTCATATCCAACAGTTGCATTTCCAAGAACCAAGTTATTTGTGAAAATGTCATCTTTTTTTTTTTTTTTTTTTTTTTTTTAGGGTCAGTGCGGAAGGTAATAGTAAGTCTTATGAGCACAGATAGCACGGCCAAAGCACTATAGCGAGCACATCACAAGGACCAGGTCATTTATTCCTTACAAGTGCTGTGTGAAATGGATACTGATCTATCCCCTTGCCATACATGGGAACACTGGGGTTCAGAAAAGGTAAACTGTTTACTCGAGATGACACATCTAGTAAGTAGACAAGCCAGGACTTTAACCCAGAGCTGTTAATTCTGCTCACCTGGCCACTGGGATGAGGGTAAAGTACAACCCAGGTGGAGATGGATCAGACTTGGACAAGGAAGAAGACAAGCCAGGGCACACAGAGAAGAGGTGCTGCTGGGGCAGAAGGCTGGGTGGAGGTGCGTCTGCAGAGATGCGGGCAGGGAGGGGTGAGCTGGGCCAGCTGCCAGGCGGGAGCCTGGCCCTGCCCTCCCAGAGCTCCCCACCCAAGAAAAACCACATGGAGGTACCCACACTTGTTTACAATGTCTTGTTTTGAAGTTGCATTTTGTTTTGTCATCTCTGCCAAGGTGTACAAGATGGAAATCAGAACACTGAGAGAGACAGCTTTTGGTTTCTTCCAAAGTGCTCCCACATAAATAAAACTTTTTTTAAATGCTACTTTGTGTTTGGGACAATATTTGGGGCCACAGTTATACACCCATTTGCCTCCCCCCCATCAGTACTCACCTGAAGCAATCACAGAAGCTTTAGAATGACAGTCACTCATTCAATCAACAAACATTTATTGAGCACTTACCCTGTGTCAGATCACGTGCCCGGCAATGTAGACATAGCAGTGAACCGGAGGAGGCAAAATCCTTGCTCCCCTGGAATTCACATTCTAGTTGGGAGAGATGGGTGATAAATGCAAAACCAATAAATAAGATGATACCAAACTGAGACACATCCTTGGACGGATATAAAGAGAGTGACATGAAAGAAAGCTATTTGGGTAGAAGGTGTATGATAGGCTGGGTGGTCAGGGTTGGCCCTGAGAAAGTGATGCTTGACCTGGGAAGGAACAGCAAGAAGGGGCCCTCAATGTGAAGGTCTGAGGCCAAAGGGAGCCAAGGGGAGGGAACAGCTAGTGCAAAGACCCTAATACTGACGGAAGTTTGGGGTATTTGAGGAACACAGAGAAAACCAGTTTGGCTGGACCACAGTGTGCCAGGGAGAGTATAGTAGGAGATGAATTCCAGGAACCAGATCAGAAAGGAGCTTGTAGACATGGTACGAGGAGCTTGAATTTTACTTGAAGTGCTGTAGAAGCCATGTGAGGTAAGAAGTGAGCAATCCAGAGAAGGGGCTTATTTCTACTGGAGAAAGCATCTACTTGATAACTGTGTAGAGAATGGATTATAGGGGGCAAAGGAAGGTGGAAACCAGTTAGGAAGGTATTACAGAGGTTAAGGTGGGTGAGGATGGGGCATGGACTAGGATGTTTGGGTTTATTTGGAGAAAGCAGAAAGGTCTGAAAAATGTTTTCAAGGTAGAGGTAAGAGGTCTCACTGACAGGGTGGATGTGGGGAGGATAAGACAATTTGTCCAATCCAGGAAGATCCCTAGGTTTGGGCCTAAGGAACTGGATATGTGGTGGTGTCGATCAACAAAATGTGGAATTTGAGTGAAGAGCCAGTTTTGGGGCCATTGGGAAAGGAAGTGAAGGGTTCAGTTTGGGCGTAATAGGTTAGAGATGGTTACTAGACATCTATGTAGGAATGTCAAGTAGGCATTTATATGCAGGAATCAATCCACAGTTCAAAGGAGAGGACAAGGCCGGAAATAAAGATTTTGGCTTTTTCACCATATAGATGGTAAGTCTGGCATGTGACTGGATAATCACCCTGGGGGGAGAGAGAAGGGGAAATTAGGTTCAAACCATCTCAAGATGGCCACTGTGAGCCTCAGTGCCCTTATTTATAAAATAGAGGTAATAACTCACACCCCCAAAGGTAGTTTTACAAATTAAATTCTATTTGTATATAAGGCCCTTATCTGTATGATCCCAAATCCTTGGTCCAGTCCAATGTCATACTAAGGTCCCAGAAAGGCCAACTGCATACAGGTTAGGCTTTCTCAGGAGACAGGGATAATTAGTTGATTTGCAAAGCCAAGATCCTGTGGTCCTGTGGCCTCCACCCACCCTGCTTTCTTTCTTCTTTCTCCTTGACCAACTGCATCTCCAACATGTTTTCACCTAGCACACAGACATGCACACTACATTTGGGCCATCTCCCCTGGGCTGCTGAATCCCAGGTCCTCAGGAAAGAAAAAAACCTTCAAGAGTGCTGACCTAATGGCACATGACCCCAGGAAGTTGTGACTGGCATGGGTGAAGCCACATTGCCCAATGTCAAGTGGCAGCTAATTCCCCTTGGCTGGCATAAGCAATGGCTTTCCTTAGAGCTCTGGGTTCGTGCTCAGTAGGGTGAGTGTCAGGCAAAGGAGTCTTCAGTCAATGGGGTCCTTGAGGACACCGCCATGTGTGTGCCCTGAGCTGCCCTCTCTGCCACACCTCAGTGTCCAAAACAAAGAGTGACAGTGTCCACCACAATAATAACTAATTTTTATTGAGCACCTATTCTGTATCAGGCACTTGTGCAAGCACTTTCCACCTAGTACCTTATTTAATCCTTCCAGCAATCCAGTAAGGTTGATATTATTATAACTCCCAAGTTGCAGATGAGCAAACTGAGACTCAGGGATGATAGGTGATTGTCCAAGGTCAAACAACTAAGAAGTGATGGAGATTTGAACGCAGGTCTGCTCTCAACCACTATGCACTATCATCTCTTAGCAGTATACAGTATTTACCCTTTTCAGTTTACGTCACCAGCACTGACCTCCCAGGCATACAGTGGGAAGAGCCCTGGAGGAGGAGTCAGGATGAGTTACAGTCTCAGGTCTGGTACTGATGAATTATGTGGCCTGGAGTAAGTCATTTACCTTCTCTGAGCCTTAGTTCTCCTATCTTCAGAGCGGAGAGAGTAATCTCTGTCTCCTCAGGAGTACGGGGAGCACACAATGTGATAACTGATGTGAAGATCATTTGCAAAGTCTCAGGAGAGGATTGCACATAAAAGATCATGAGGAAATAATGGTAATGGTGAAGATTTTGATGCTGATGATAATTGGTATACACACACACAAGAGTGAACACATCTCAGAAGTCTCAGAAGAAGTTATTACAACAATTACAATAGAACCTGGCCCCTAGATAGTGTTCAATAAATATTATTAAATAAGAAAGTAATCAAGAGGAAAGGGAGAGAGTTGACAAAGGAGAATTCAGTAGATTCGATGCTCTTCAAACATTTGGGTTCAGAAATGAATCTCACCTGAATACACATAACGCTGGGGTCAGCATGAAGTTCAAGGTTCAAGGTGTTAAGAGAAAGATAAGGATTCTATACCTCTGTGCAGTTGTAACCTTCTGGGACTTCAGGAAGGCTCCACCACGGCTAAAGAACATCCCCCCATCTAGCAGTTAGTATAGTGCTTAGCACACAATAGTTTCTTTAAAATGGTATCTTTTCATTATCTCCCTTTTCTTCTTTCTCAGTGTCCCTCCCTTCTCATTTCCCTCCCTTTTCCCTCTCTTCTTACCTCTCCCTCTTTTCTTTCTTCCTCCCCTTCTCCCTCTCCTCTCTCTCTTTCTCTCTCCCTCCCTTTCTCTCTCTCTCCCTTTTATATATTTTCAGATCTTCCTTCAGTCATTTCCTCTTGTCTCAAATTTTTTTCTCTTCTTTCAGTCCCTCCATATTCTTTTCTCTCTCTTCTTTCTTCCTAGATCTTCCTTTCTCTTTCATCCTCCTCCAATCATTTTCCCTAACCCACTATGTAATAAACATTGTTCTTTGTCTTTTGGGTATCCACTCATATGTGAATCCAGCAAGCGCTTTCCTCCCAGGTTTTGATCACATTAGATAAGAAGTTCAACCTCATGGGCAGCGCAGAAAGACTTCTTCCAGGCAACCCAGCCATTGTAATCTTTGAACAGCCAAAGTCCAGCTGCAATATCCAATCTGTAGATCCACTCATCACCAAGGGCACCCTAAAAACCACTGACATGATCAGGGTCACTGTCTCCATTAATAAAGAGAAACTTGTCAGTTCCAGGAAACATGTGTCCTTTTGTGTTGCTATTAGCCTGTCTTTTTAAAGAACCAGCTATGTGGGGTTTTGTCTCCCCCTCTGAATTTTGACCCTCTGGAGGACCCTATTCACATTTATCCTTTCATTTAATTCCCACAACAACCACATGGGAGGACCCTACCCCACCCCTGGCTGTGATTTAGAGATAAAGAAACTCAAAAGAAAGAAAAGGGAGGGAAGGAAGGAAGGAAGGAAGGAAGGAAGGAAGGAAGGAAGGAAGGAAGGAAGGAAGGAAGGAAGGAAGGAAGGAAGGAAGGAAGGAGAAAGAAAGAAGAAAGAAAGAGAGAAAGGAAGGAAGAAAGAAATCTCCAAATCATATATTTATTATTTTATTATCACATATTTATTAATTTATTATGAAGAGAACATAGAGTTCAAGGCCAGGTCCCCTGACTCCAGTGGTGCTGGGAAGGCACAGCTGAACCCCCAAATCCTTATGTAAATTCCTGAAGATTCACCATCAGAGTTATTCAGGATAAATAGAGTACAGGTTAAGGTTATAAAATCAGATTGATCTGGGTTTATTTCTTAGCTCTAGGACTCACTAGCTTTGTGACCTTGGGCAAGTTATTTAGGCTCTCTGTGTCTCATTTGTCCCAAGAAAAAAAATTATCTTCCTTGTAGAGTTAAATGTTATAATGCATGTAAAGCCCTTCTCAGAGCTCCTGGGAAATAGTCAAGGAAAGTTAGCTATTGTTACTGTAAAGTTTTGATCCCTGGAAAGAATGGTCCCTTAAGCCACCATCAGAAGACAGAATATGAGGGGTCAGGATACAGACTGGAGGATGCCCAGAGATGAACTTGAAGCAGAGTATCCTCCCACCAGCTCATGGACAAAAAGAATCAATTGAGGAGGAGCAAGCCCCCATGGTCCTGGAGTCCAGTTTTCTAGAAATCCTCACAGTGGCCAATACCTAAAGACATCTTGTCTCCCATAGGTTTTCTAGAACATCTCACTAGAGCTAATGACAATGTGATCCAGGCATCCCTGGGCTCAGAGACAGTCATCTCAGGGGCTCAATGAGACTCAGCCCTGGGGAGGCGTGGGTTGCACCAGGTCTTCCTGCTCCAGGGCCTCAGGGTCTTCAAGACAGTTACATAGTGGGGTGTAAGAGAGGGGATGGCATCACCAGGCCTCATTCTCCTGTTGATTAGGAGGTGGATTGAGTATCTACGTTCATTCTCTACAAAGCCTACAGATACAACTGGGGGTTAGACAGGAGATCAGCTACCTCAGACACCCTGTGAAAAAAAACACAGGCTCTGGATGTTAGAACTAAGGAATGACCTCATACTCTTCACATGTCATATCCCTGACAGTGCTTCCTAGACAGGGACTCAGAAGAATTACGTGGTAAGTTGAAGCCAGAGGTTCAAACCCAGCACAAAGTTTAAAGTATTCTTGTGGGTTCTTCAACACTATCCATCACACTTAAGCCTTTTATTCCTTTAGATTATTAAAGCTACTATGAGCAAGACATTATGGTAGGTATTGAAAAAAGAGAAATGCATCATCCGTCTTAGTTGGCCAGGAGGATTGTGGACGATGAAATGGCTTGTTGGCTTGGTTTCTCTTTCATACTATTCTGAGAAGTTAAACTGATCTTCAGAGGGACATGTGTCACCTCTCCTTAGATATTTCCATGACCCGACTTCTGCGACTCATTCAAAAGCTCATGGAATAGGCCTTTTGGAATATTGGCAGTTGCTTTTTTTGTAATTGTCATTCTGTTCAAGGTCAAGATATAATGTTCCTTCCTTTCCTTAGCCCAGACATCACCATGTTTGGCCATTGTAAGGTTGACCTCCAGCAATCTGTTAGTTTCATTGAAGTCTTTACTCATATTCTTTTTTTTTTTTAATTTTATTGGAGTGTAGTTGATTTACAATGTTTGTTAGTTTCAGGTGTACAGCAAAGTGATTCAGTTATACATATACATATATTCATTCTTTTTCAGATTCTTTTCTCATACAGGTTATCACAGAATATTGAGTTTCCTGTGCTATACAGTAGGTCTTTTTTGGTTATCTATCTTATATATAATAGTGCGTATACATTAATCCCAAGCTCCTGATTTATCCCTGCCCCCAACGTTTCCCCTATGGTAACTATAAGTTTGTTTTCAATATCTGTAAGTCTTTCTGTTTTGTGAATAAGTTCATTTGTATCATTTTTTTAATTAGATTCCACATATGAGTGACATCATATGATATTTGTCTTTCTCTGCCTGACTTACTTCGCTTAGTATGAATATCTCTGTTTCTTTGTTGTTTATATTGGGAGTCAGGAAAAGGCAAAGAACCTCAGAAAACCCCTATTCTGCCATCTTTGAACCAATCTTCTCATTTTTAAGTTAAGTAAATGGGTCCAGAGATATAGAGTCAAGACGTCCCAAGCAGCAGTGCTGTACCAAATCCTGGTGTCTTGGTTTCAGCTGAGTGCTGGACAGCAGTGATTGGGAAGGAGGGCTCCCTGGCTTGATGCTGTGATGATAACTCAGAGGCAATGCTGAGAGTGCATTGCCTCCAGGGGTTTACCCCCCACTCTCATGGCTGTCCCCAAGAGACCTCAGCTGGTCTCAAACACTAGGAAATGTAGTTTGTCCAGTAAGTTCATTACATGTAGTTTACTATCTCATTTGGTGTGGAGAATCAAATTTGGTGAGGGAATTGTGGTTCCCAGTCAATTAACATTTATTAAGATCCATACTATAAGTTGATTCATTTATTCATTCAATATAGTTTCTGTCCTTTTCACACGGGAGAGGCATCAGCATGTGGTAGTCTTAGAACTCCAGATTTAAAGTCAGGCAGCTTTAGTTTGCCTCCTGGACCGGTTATTTACTAGCTATTTGATTTGGGGTAAATCCTTTAATCTTTATGAACTTGACTTTCTGATGTACAGAACTTTTAAAATAAAATCGTGGTTAAATAATTCACAGTACATGGCACATTAATTGTAAATAATACTAGTAATGTGTGCTAGATTAGGACTGGATTAGAGTATTTTGTATGAGCAGGCTATTTCCTATCTTATTTAGGAAAAACATTTGAGAAATCCTTCAGCTGTTTATTTTGCATCTGAAACAATGATTTGTTAGTAAAAGGGCAGTATGTTTGCATGTGTGTCCTACTTGGGCCAACACACACTGACACAGATGAGTTTCACTCTTGAATCTGCTCAGTCTTGTAATTTTCTTCTCACTCACAAAAAGATTTTGACTTGACCACGGTGTTTCCAGGAAATCATTTATAGTAAGGGCCTTTTGGACATCATCTATGCCTTCATCTCCTTTTTGCCACATTGGAGTTTACAGTCCATTGGAGTGGACTCTTGTAGTGGTAGTGTTTTTCTGCTATGTACATCCTGCAATGAATTTACATCACACACAGGAAAGATCACCTCTTCCAATCCAACAGCTAGAAGTAAAGAGGAAGTGAAATGAAGTCAATGGATTATTAATGTGAAAAATCAGGTTATAAAACAAGATGTACAATGTAATTTCATATTCTCTCCCTTTTAAAAACTGTATTCTTACATAGTAAAAACTGTAGAAAACATATACATTCAACGATTAATAGTGGTAAACTCTAGAAAGTGGGACTATAAATGATTTCTTCTTATTATCTCTTTTTTGGTATTTTCAGAAAAGACTCGATATACCTGTGTTTTTTGTATGATAAGGAAAATAGCACGGTAAAAATTAGGTTTAAAAAGCACCTACTTAGTGTAGTACCTGGCAAATTTTAGATACTCAATAGATGTCTGGTGATATAATGAATGGTCCACAATCTGGGCAATTCCTGATGAGCTGACAGTTCAGCCGCCCTGGCATATCGATCATCCTGGCTCCACCACTGAGTGATCTCTCCAAGATAGCAAGAGAAAGAGGAAGGAGAAAAAAATGGAGAAGAGAATGGAGAAAAAAGATTCAGGAATGAGGCGCAATAAGGGACAGGTTACATCGCTTGATCATAGCATATTGTACCTGGGACACGTGCTATGGAAAATGGACCCCCATTTCTTGGGCACTGTGCAGGCATTTCGTAGAGAACACAGTCTCCCACACTTTGGCAACTCTCATCATGTAGATGGAGAATTACCCTGACCTGTCACAAGGGTGGTTAGTGGCAATGATTTGAATCAAGGCCTCCTAACTCCAGCTCAGGGCTCCTTCTGATAAAGAAGTACATCTATGAAATATATAAGAGTATATATGCAAACTTACTTTAACTTAGGGGCTCAGAAGGGTGATGGGAAATCAAAAATATCAAGAAGAATCAGAACAGTGATGAAAAAGAAACTTAAAGGCATATTTATGAGCCCCAGTTAAATATATACAACCTCCAGTCAAACAATATTTATGAAAGGCATGAATGTTTTAGGAGCTACAAGAGAATCAATCCACAAAGATGAAAGAAGTAACTCACCCAGGGCAGAAAACACCTCATCAGCCCAGACGCAAGAGAACAAAACAAAACAAAAAAACAAAACAAGAAAACCCAGAGAGCTATTTAGCAACAAATGTGTTGCAGAAGAATCTCCATTGTGCATTTAGGATGTCATTCATTGCTCTGCTGAGTTCTTGTGTTCAAAGAAATAAGGCAAGGTCTATTTCTCTTTCCTAAATCCCTGGATCCTCACCTTCTACCCACCCCAACCAAACCCCTACACTAAAAGACAGAAATTGGTAGCTGACTACATTATTGACTCAAATCCCCAAAACTGTACTCCCAAATGCCAAAGGGATGATTTATACGTACACTGCTGATGCATCTAAAGAACATGGTGTGCAGTCAATGGGAAGGAAAAGAATTGTGCCTCCTACCTTACAATTCTCTACTTAAAGGCAGTCCTTTTTTCAGAATACTTTTTTATTTTTAATTCAGGAACAAGACACTGAATTTTATCCAGGATCTCAATGAACTTCATGGATGTTATCTAGAGGCCAGTATTAGTTTTGTCTGTCCTTTAGACCCTTCTTGTACACAACGGTTTAAATAATAAATAAGAGCTTAACGTGATATGGAGGGTTTACATTTTGACAGAGATAAAGTTCAAAAACAGAGCTGATATTCATTCCTTTCCATTCCAGGCATTAGTTCTCTGGCTGGGGAATGGCTTGGGAAAGGCCATAAGAACTTTGGAAGCCCTTGATCCCACCTCACTGAACCTCCATCTCCTCCCCTTCATGGGCACTGACTGACTCTACAATCTGAGAGACAACTCTAGGCAGTGAATGTAAGAAAAGTTTTTTTTTTTTTTTTTTTTTTTTTTTTTTTTTTTTATGGTACACGGGCCTCTCACTGTTGTGGCCTCTCGCTCCGGACACACAGGCTCAGCGGCCATGGCTCACGGGCCTAGATGCTCCGTGGCATGTGAGATCTTCCCAGACCGGGGCACGAACCCGTGTCCCCTGCATCAGCAGGCGGACTCTCAACCACTGCGCCACCAGGGAAGCCCTGTAAGAAAATTTTAAACCCCTGGAAATCAACTCATCATAAACATGAGTTAATTGAAATTTAGGTTTTGATCTTCCTTTTATTAATAAGTGATAACATTAATTAAACTATCATTATCTGCTATTATAAACAAATTTCAAAAATGTATATTGTCCCAAACAGTAGAAATCTTCGCAAATGTAAAAGCCAAAATGGGTGGCATCGATCAGCCGTGGTCCTCTTCCTGATTCCAGGAAACAGGTTCCTCCATCTCATGGCTCCATCACCTTCAACATGGGACTCCCCAGGTTAATGGCTCATCTGTGTCTGCACCAGGCTGGTCAACAGGGAAGAGCATGGAAGGGACCATGAGAAATCCTTATGTGCTGGACCAGGAAGTGAGACATATCACTTCTGATCACACTCTGTTGGTTAGAGTTCAGTCACATGACCACACCTTATACATGGGAAGTTGGGAAATGTAGGCTGTGTGTCCAGGAAGAAGAGGAAAATGTGAGTTTTGTTGCTAGACAGTCTCCATGACAATAGGAAAATAAGTTAACATCAGCACAATAACAACAAAATTGCAGTTTCCAGAGTATACCCTAGAGGCTACAGAAGTGAGACCTAGTCTCTAATAACTACATCTTCAGTCCTACACAAGATCCCTGTGTAGAAGAAAGATCTTGTAAGATTTTTTTTTCTCTAAGAATATTTCATCACCATGATGGGAAAACTCCTAAGATATGAAAACATAGAAATGTATTTTAAGGAAAAAAAGAGTTTCAGCATCAAGAGTTGAAGGAGAAAAAAGTCATTGAAATATCCCTAATTAGTTTGAAATTTTAATTTACCAAAAGTTACATTCCTCATTCAGGCTAGTTAATTGGGGGGTTACCCTAACCAGTTAATAAGCCATGGTTATTAATAGTGATATTGTAGTATTCATTATCCTGATGAATTCCTATTTGAATATAGTCCACCTGAGATTAAATAGAAGCTGAGGGAAAGGAAGGAAGGAAGAAAGAAAGAAATAAAGGAAGGAAGGAAGGAAGGAAGAAAAAGGGAGAGAGAGAGAAAGGAAGTGAGGAGGGAGGAAGGGAGGGAGAGAAAAAAGGAAAGGAAGGGAAAGAAGTAGTTGCCCTCTGTGTCAGTGTTTTCTCCACCATTTGTTCACGGGACAACTACACTTGGCTTTGAAAATCAGTCTCCCCTGCTCTAAGTGCAATGACAAAAAGTAGCTCTGAGTGAAGAAACCCAAAAGTATTTGAAACCAGGTTACAACTACCTTCAGTAATTTGGTTCTATAAGAAAATATACATGCCAACAAATTATCTTTCACTCTTGCAAGAAGAGATCCAGTTCTTTTGGGAATCTGAATTTATTTCAAGAGTGGGATGGGAAGGAAAGCATTCATTTAACCAGTTTTTAAAACAGATTTCGACTATAAGCCTGAAAAAAGTCTCTGGCAGAAAAACACCTTAACTCCAAGCGAAACTGAACTGATGTTCTTGATGTTGGAGGGGTGCAGAGTGAAAGACGAATGGGTTGTGCTCCAGTGACATGCGTGTGTGCCAAAACCCAAATACTCCTACTAGCTTGCCCCTTCAATCTGAGCCATCATCCAAGAAATGCAAATACTGAGGCTCAGTCTCCCTATCAGTATCACCTGATATTGATTAGAGTAAATGAAATAAATGCACTCAAACATCACTAATGGAAATACAATTTGGAAGGTAGTTTTTTTGGAAATTTTGTCAAGGTTAGATGCGTTCATATTTTTCAAACCAATGATTGAATTTCTAACCTCATTTCAAAGGAAATGCTCTTAATTTCAGGGGGAAAAGTCATATATAAGATGTTTGTTGCAAAGCTATTTATGACAGCAAATGCCAACAATGGGATAGTTTCAATCAATTTGGCATATAGACTATAATGAAGATGTTCGAAATTATGCTGTAGTTTTGGTCCTATGCAACTTATTACCCATCAGGAATCAGTAAACTCGTAATTACTGAATATTTAGAGCTCTTAGTGTCAAAGTAATTGAGACCTCAGTCTTTAGCTTTAAATGAATACTTTAGTTTGTGCTTTCTGAGCGGCTAGAATATTGTATTTCTGTTTCTAAGTTTAGGGCATTTTAATGACATTACATTTGGGAATGAATCGAAATTGAATGCCAGGATCACTTTGAAAATGACGTCATTTTGCAAAAACTTGGGGACAGGCTTAAAAGATAATGTTAAGTGAAAAAGCAGGAAAGGAAAATTGTTGGTAGAGTTTGGTAACAAAAAAATGAAATAGGAATGAACATTTTAAAAGAGAAAAAAAAATCCTATTTTTTTTTCCACTTCCTTTCATCTTTTCAAAATTTCTTCAGGGCTTCCCTGGTGGCGCAGTGTTGAGAGTCCGCCTGCCGATGCAGGGGACATGGGTTCGTGCCCCGGTCCGGGAGGATCCCACATGTCGCGGAGCAGCTGGGCCCGTGTGCCACAACTACTGAGCCTATGTGTCCGGAGCCTGTGCTCCGCAACGGGAGAGGCCACAACAGTGAGAGGCCCACGTACTGCAAAAAAAAAAAAAAAAAAAAAAAAAAAAATTTCTTCAAAAAAAAATTAACATTTTCTTTGAGAAAAAAGAAAAGATATATGATATGTATAACTTAAAAAAAATTACCTCTTAGGTCTATACCTTCCCATACCATGACTGCAACTCTCAAATTGTAACCATCATGTAGGTTACATGAAGCCTGATATTAGCCAGGCGACTGCAATACCTCCTATGAAACTGGGTGGGCCTCATTCCCAGAAGCAGTGTGAGCCCTAGGAAGGACAGATGTCCCTGTAGCCAATCAAGTGTCTCAGGTCCACAACCACTTCATATGGAGCAAGGATGATGACACTGAGCATCCATTTAGAAAGGAACACAAGCAAGAATTCCATTCTTCCTCAGCTCTGCAGCTCTCCTTTACCCGGGATCTAGAAATGACTTCTCAGGCTGAGGAAGTATAAGGCGGCAAAAGGACCAGAATCTGCCTCTCCCCCTGCTCTTTAATGTGACTGTACCACCGATAAAAAGACAAGCTACTAGAAGGCAAGCTGAGTCAGGTCTCGTAGCCAGCAACCTCCTTATTGCTCTTGCGGGCAGAATGAGGTTTTTGTTTCTCTTTCGGTGACAGCGACACTGAGCCTATCTTGGTCAGGGCCTTCTGCATCATCCTAAAATGACTTATTTTTTCTTTCTCCTGCATTTAATCATATTCTCTGCCACTAAACTTTTTAAAAAGCAGTGCTTAGGGCTTCCCTGGTGGCGCAGTGGTTGGGGGTTCGCCTGCCGATGCAGGGGACACGGGTTCGTGCCCCGGTCCGGGAAGACCCCACATGCCGCAGAGCGGCTGGGCCCGTGAGCCATGGCCGCTGAGCCTGCGCGTCCGGAGCCTGTGCTCTGCAACGGGAGAGGCCACAAGAGTAAGAGGCCCGCGTACCGCAAAAAAAAAAAAAGCAGTGCTTAGATCCTGTTGAGCTGGGCATGAAAGAGCCCCTTTGCCCCCAGGGTTCTGATGGAGGAGACACCTTTAAATTGTGAAGAATCTCAAGGATCCCACTTGCTTGTGATCCCACTTTAGCCTTAAGTCCTGTCTCCTCCCCAGAATTCAGATATAGGGCTGGGCTTGAGGAGGTAATGGTGCATGTTGACCGTGTTACTTGGTACAATGGTATTTCCTGAGAACCAACTTGGGTGTCCGGTAGCGCATTAGCTGCTGGATTATGACAGTGGAGACATGCTTTAAACAAATTATTCCAATAAGTTACTAACTAATTAACCTCAACTGTCCAGAATGCTATAGGAGTGTCTCACAGGGAGACATACCTCAGTCTAAAGCAGTGATTTTTTTCAACCAGGGACAGTTTTACCCTCCAAGGGGACATTAGGCAATGTCTGAAGACATTTTTGGTTGTCACAACTTGGAGGAAGGTGCGGACAGGAACGAGAGTATTACTGATCTTGAATAGGTAAGAGCTAGCATGCTGCTAAACACCCTACGATATCAATAGTGTCTAGGTTGAAAAACCCTGGTAATTTTCGAACTTGCCCAGTTTCTGATTCAGGAGGTATGGGGTGAGGCCTGAGAATTTGCATTTCTCATAAGCTCCCAGGTGATGCTACTCTCTGCTGGACCAGGAACCACACTCGGAGAACTATTGGTCTGCATTTTCAAAGAAGGCATCCCCAGAAAATGACGTGCAAAGGCCTAGCGAGCGTTAGCTGAAGAAAAAGGGAAAGATAAGCTTTTGCAGGCATTTTGTGCAAAAACGCAGAGGTAGGCAGTTTTGTCATGTTCAAGTAACTGAAATAAACAAACATGGGGTTGAATGAAGCTGGAGAGGGAGCCAGCGAGAGATTGTGCAGGGCTATTGTAGAAGTGTGGTCTTTATTCCATTGAAAGCTATAGAAAGGCACTGAAGAGATTTTTAGCAGGGGGTTGGGGAAACTTGACTGGGCAGTTGGGGTGAAGAGTAGAGTAGAATATGTTGCCTGTAGTTTAATATAATAAAAGAGCATGGCCTTTGGAACCAGACAGTCCTGAATTTCAATTCTAGTTAAGCCTCTTTACTAGTTATATGATCAAGGGCAAATTACTTAGCTTTTTGTGAGCCTCTGTTTCCTCTCTGTAAAATGGAACCATTCAGACCTACTTCACTAGATTGTTGTGAGAATAAATGAGATCATGTTCGTAAAAGTGTCTGGCACACAGGAAGGCTCAACAAATGTTAATTCTCTTCCATTAATCATCAATGATGAAAGGATCAGGGGCTCCTCCAGAACCTAATTTGCATCTCAAAGAGCACACAGCAAAGCATGATGTCAACTACACAGGTCTGTCCAAAGAGTGCTTGTATCACCTGTGTGTGCCAAACGTATGTCAGGGCCTGCTGCTGGCACGTTTAAGCGCAAATTAGGCAACCACCAACCCACGCAAAAATGCTGCAAAGCTAATGCTAGGTTTGCAGATACCATGACAGAACTCAGGCAAAAATTACCTAATTTATTGACGTTTGGATACTTCCAGAGGCTCTTTTACCAGTTCCCTTATTGTTTTGTAGCCTGACAATGGAAGGAGAAACAGTGCTTAAAACCACAACAAATAATAATAATACTTAGCACTTAAATAACCTCCGCCATCTTCAAAGCCATTTACAAACACTCACAAATTAAGACTCACCCAGCCGCAGCCTTGGGAAAGTGTCATTATCTTGGCTTCTTCCATACAGCACAGAGGATGAGCCAGTAGAGTTGTCCAAATTCCGGCCACTTGGCTTGAGAATCAGCTGCTTTAATTCAATCCAGGCATCACTAGTGGGCCCATTCTAGAAGAATCTGGGCATTTCCTTGGATCATAGAGTGGTACAGAATGTTTGATGAGAAGAGTAATTCTACTTTACAAGAATCCTTTAAAATAATAAATAAAGAAGGTGGAAGGAAATGTTTGGAGGAGATGTGTAGGTTTATGGCATAGATTGCGGTATGGTTTTACTTCATCAAGTTGTAAACATGTGTAGCTTTCTGCATGTCAATCACACACTCAATGAAGTGATTTTAGATAAAAGAAAAAAATCCCTTGTGAATCTAATTTTGCACGGAAGTACCCAGCACAATCTGAATTAGACTTAACTGGAAGGTTGGCTTTTTGGCCAACAAAGTGCTGTCTCTGGACCCCCAACTCTCTTACTCTGCCTTCTCCCAGAAAACTGAGTGACTGTCAGGATTTTTTCATGTGTTTGATAATTATATAATTAATAATGATAATATCTCCAAGTTTCCTCATCTGTAAACTGGAGATAATGGACCACAGGGTTCTTGTGAGGACAAAGTATGAAGAATGCCGGGAAGGCGATCAACACAAGAAAGCTTTCCTTATCATTGTTGTGGTTGATACCATTGCCATTATATTTTTATTATTTTATTATTTTCCATATATTTCCCATATGCTCTGTCTTACAGGGTTCATCACAGTCCTCTTGTAAAGGTAAGCAGGTAATATTACCCTCTGTGGAAATGTGGGCTCAGAGAGAGAAAACTGACTCACCTAAAACCACAGAGCTAATCACCGTCAAAACAGGGAGGAGCCCACATGTTTTCTTTATATCATCCCTGCTTCATTCATAATTCCTCTCTTCCTTCTTTTGTGCTAAGCACTCCATTCCATTTTCTCCTTCAAATCCTCCACCCACAATATTTAATCTCACTTTCACAGGAAACTCAGCATCTGAGAAGTTAAGTAAGATGTACAAGGTAGTGCTAATGTGGACCTTAGATCTGGGTCCAGGTCTATCTGGCCCTAAAGCCTGAGCACTTAATCAGTGCCATAGACTAGAAAACATAATCTACAAAAATAGACTTCTTTAAGTCTAGCATGTTTGCATTCTCTCCCTCTACACATTCCAGGCAAAGAATGGCATCTCTTATTTCTGCTCCCGTAACTCCACAGCAACTCTAGACATTTATTGAGCCCCTATTATGTGCCATACACTGTACCCAAGGTCTATGGAATATCTTCAAGGATCTTGTACTCAAGAAGCTTCATGTTCAGTGGAAAAGATGAGCATCAGCTCTTACCCCTGCTTCTCAGAACCAAGATTCAGAAAGGATCATTCAGAATGGCCATGGCTACAATTCTGGATCTTGGAAATGCCAACCATCCCCACCTTCACCCCTACTCCTGTGTCACCAAGGACATGATGATTTAGAAACAGAATCAGACAACTGCATAAGACGGTCCTCATTTGTCTCAGGGTATAAGGTATTTGTTCTCAAGGAAGTCCTGTATGCTTATTTCAAAGTGGATTATGTTTCCTAGTCTATGGCACTGACTGAGTGCTCAGGCTTTAGGGCCAGATAGACCTGGACCCAGATCCTAAGGTCCACATTAGCACTACCTTGTACATCTTACTTAACTTTTCAGATGTTGAGCTTCCTGTAAAAGAGAGATTAAATATTGTGGGTGGGGGATTTGAAAGAGAAAATGGAATGGAGTGCTTAGCACAAAACTGGGCACATGGTAGCTCTCCATAGGTAGCAGCTATTGTCATTACTGTTACATTATTATGCTATTGTTGTTATTATTAAACCTCTATTATTTACACAAAAATCGTCTTAAATCTGAATGCAAAGTTTGGCAATGATGCTGCTACCATCTCTCCTATAGATAATCTTAGTGCAAACTCACTGGTTATCAATGAAGTCCTTGAAAATAATACAACTATCCATGATATTGTTGCAGAGATTAAATTTTTTTAATTCTTTGTGCTTTTTGGCAGCAACTGCAAAGCTCAGAAATAAGGAGCCAACTCAGAGGAGTAGAGTTGTTAGAATGAGAGAGAGTGGAAATCCCAGCTCTGCTCCTTACTAGTTGTGTGATCTTGGGGAACTCAACTCTTTAAAGACTCTGTTTTCTCTTCTATAAAATGGGGACAATAAGATCAACTTCCCTGGGTTATTGAGGAGCTAATAAAATAATGTGTGGCATTTTACAAATCCTAATAAAATACCTATGATTAGGCTTTTACTGTTCTTAAAATATGGATATCTTAAGGTAAAAAGACACTGGAAAGTAAATTAATAACTATTTTATAAATATAGTTATTTTGTAGATAAACTCTTTTAAAATAGACAATTGCTGATGGAAAAAATAATGGAAGGGCTGCTTGTAGCAAGAGGCTGGAAAGGAATGCATCATAATTGTTAAATGGCTTTTGTGTGCCATACAAATAGCATGATATTAATAGCATGAAATTAATTGCATTAATTGATTAATAGATCTAGACAGAACTGGGTTCAAATCTTAGTTCTGCTGTTTCTTGGCTGTGCAGCTTTAGATGGTTACTTAATCTCTCTGAGCTTCCTGATCCATAAATGAGATAACCAATATCACCTACCTCATAATGTTTTGGTGAAAACTTAGTGCATGAAAAGTACTTACACTGTACCTGAGAAATATCAGGCACTACATAAATGTCCCCTTTATTTTGACTCTTATACAAAAGAGAGGAAAAACAATCTAATTAAAGTTCTCTATATCTGTCTTTTAAGGGGTAGAATACATTTGTCTCAGGCAGAGCAGCAGTTACAAGAGCAACATCTGAAGATGCTACACTAAGTGAGAGAAGCAGAGGCATGGAATTGAAATCCTCAGTGCCTTTATATCAGAGAACTGCAACAAAGAAAGGAGAATCAAGGCTGGGTCCAACATGAGGGTAGCAAGACACTATACTGCCTGAAATGTCACTGCAAGTAGGGTGATCTTATATCCCAGTCTGCCCAGGCATTACAGTTATCTTTTGATACATAACCAAGCACCCCAAATTTATGTCTTAAAAGAGCATAATTTTGTTCAAGCATTTGCAATCTTGGCAGGGCTCTGCGAAAAGAGAGGAAGGAAGAGGAAGGAGGGAAGGGAGGAAGGAAGGAAGGAAGGGAGGAAGGAAGAAAGGAAGGAAATAAAGAAAGAAAGAAAGAGAGGAAGGGAGGAAGGGAGAGAAAGAGAGAGAGAGAAAAAAAAGAAAAGGGAGGAAATGAGATAGGGAAGAGATGATCGATTGAAAGATAGGGATAGATAGATGATAGATAACTAAGTAGATAGATAATTGAAAAGTTACAGAAGGGCAGAATTGGCTTGAACTCAAGAAGAAATTCTGAGGACTACCCCAGCTTTGGTGGGCTCCAAAGGAAAGAGAATTCCTCTAGGGACCAGAGGTTGAAAAGTGACCTCTGGCATCCCTTCCGGCTCTCAGATTCTGTGACCCTCTCCAAAGAACAGACGTGGTGGTGATTAACATTCTCTTTTTCCCAAGATGGGTGGTGCGTGCTTTCATCTTTCAATGTTTATAAATGCCTTTGAAAATGGAATGTGCCACATACATACTAAGAGCTATTATTAATATGGTGCCCAAACACCTCTCTCCACATGATAGTCAAAGAGCAAAGCATTAGGGGTGCAAGTAAGCATGTGTGTGCGCACACTCCAATTGAGGAATGCTCTATATTCTCACCCTGCCTTGGGAGAGGCAGCATATTTCACAGAGGCCAGAGATGGAGCAGAATCAGGGACATGCGAGGGTCGAAAGAGAGAATTCGATGACAAGCTTGGAACATAATTAATCAATGCAGTTATCAATGCAGTTTTTATTTCTCCTATTTGCTATAAGACATGAGCTAAGCATAATGGAAAATGTAAAAATGTCAGGGATACAAGGTCCTGCACTGGAGGACAGATATGACAAAGACATTGAGTCAGTATCTTCTGAAGTCTACTCTCAGAAGATAGACTTAAAGGCCAGTAGACCAAGCCCCAAATGCAGATAACCCACCAGGACTGAACAAGGAGAGATCTTGTTTATAGAACACCAGGGGTAGGTCATCTAAAATTTTTGCTGCAATTGCAGAGGCCATGTTTCTAAAACATTTTTGTTCATGAATACTTTAATCCCATGAAAGTTATTAACCCCCTTCCCAGAAAAATACACATGCAAATAAAATCTTGCATGAAGTACGTGTGGAATTCACAAATTTCCTAAAGCTCTGTCTTCCCTGGGCCCTTTTCTGTAGCTCTTGTGTAGCTGTATACTCTAAATTGTGAAATTATCTAACTCTGATCAGATTCAAAGCATAAAACAGATCTCTAACTCTGGATTCTGGGCATCTAGCTCAGTGCCCGGCAAGTCATGCATCTAAAATGAATGCTTGTTTAATAGATAAACATGGAATTAAAGTATTTAAAAGAACAATGAATCCTCCTTTAGCTGTATCTCTAAAGGTCTTTTTTATTTGTTTTATTTTTGGGTTGTTTTTTAATACTTCTCAGGCATTTGACCACCATAGGCTAGCAAGCCAAGAACAAATAAATGAATAAGTGAATCACCCAGAATTATTTCAAGAACAAAGGAAGGTTGAAACATTTGCTCTCTTACCCCCAACACAGGATGCAAACTCTGTCTTGAAGAGCTCTAAGGAACTATGTGTAAACTGCAAAATTCACACCTAACATGGCGAAATTGAAGAGGTCTGTTTTCAGAAATCCCAGAAAAATAGCAAAGCAGAATGTAAGTCAAGCCCTTGATCTATCTGAGCAGAATCGGCCGCGGTACACCTCTTAAACTTTCAAAGGTTCCTCCATTGTGAAGAAATGGGAGTAGGTCGCGCTTAAATTCACCGGCTGTAAATGTTGCCAGGATAAACCCTTCAACAAGACAAGCGCCCCCGGCAACCATTCACTGGAAGAAATGGATCCTATCACTCAAGCAAGGTCCTCATTTACAAAAGTCAAGATGGCCAGAGAAAGGGAGGCAAAGACGAGAGTAAACGATTGAGGCTAGCAGGGCAGGAGAGACAGAAGGAAGCCTTCAGAAGGTCAAGTCTTCTGGCTTCCTCTCTTTCTAAAGTAGTCATTCCCCTTCAAGAGGTAAATAAAATCACACCATATGGGTATGTCATTATGCAAATGAGGAGCCGGAGAGAAGACACCCTAAGAGCTACTGAGAGCCAGATACCCAGATGGGAAGCTGTGCGGTGTCTCATCTCCGGGGGCCCTCACTCCGTGCCCAGCACCTTTGCATGCTGGTCCAGGGCTTCAAGCCTTGAGGGCTTCCAACTTCCGGCCACCTTGAGGGGCTTTTTAGTAAAGTGCCACGAAGATAAAATTAGAAACCGGGCTTCCTTTTTTTCCCGTCACTCTATTAGTTACACATAAATCAGCATCAACTGAGAAACACACCCTCCCAATTTTCAATGACAGACACAAGAGTAGGCTGGGTTTTAGCCACTACCTCCACGCTGCCTCTCAGATCCTCTCCACCTACCACCCCCAAACAAAAGAAAACCATGCCCCTCACCCAGCATTCTCACCATTTCATCCGTTCCCTCTTCTTTCTAAATGTGTGACCTGTGGAAAATGGCTCAAGTTCTTTGACCCTCATCTGTCAAATGAGAATTTAAAAAAATCCGTCCACTACAGGTACACAAAAAAGATGATCAACATCGCTAATCATCAGAGAAATGCAAATCAAAACCACAATGGGATATCGCCTCACACCTGTCAGACTGGCTATCATCAAAAAGAACACAAATAAATTGTTGGTGAGGAAGTGGAGAAAAGGGAACCCTTGTACACTGTTGATGGGAATATAAATTGGTGCAGCCACTGTGGAAAACATTATGGAGGTTTCTCAAAAAACTGAAAATAGAACAACCCAGCAATTCCACTCCTGGGTATGTATCTTTAAAAAACAAAAACACTAATTGAAAAGATGCATGCACCCCAATATTCATAGCAGCATTATTTACAATTGCCAAGATATGGAAGCAATCTAAGCATCCAACAACAGAAGAATGGATAAAGAAGATGTAGTGTATATATACAGTGGAATACTATTCAACCATAAAAGGAATGAAAATTTGCCATTTGCAACTTGGATGGACTTGGAGATTATTATGCTAAGTGAAATAAATCAGAGAAAGACAAATGCTGTATGATATCATTTATACGTGGAAGCTAAATAATACAATAAACTAGTGAATATAAGAAAAAAGAAGCAGACTCACAGATATAGAGAACAAACTAGTGGTTACCAGCGGGGAGAGGGAAGGGGCGAGGGGCAAGATAGGGGTAGGGGATTAAGAGGTACAAACTATTATGTATAAAATAAGCTACAAGGACATATTGTACAATATGGAGAATATAGTCAATATTTTATAGTGACTATAAATGGTGTATAACCTTTAAAAATTGTGAATCACTGTATTGTACACCTGTAACTTATATAATACTGTATAGCAACTATACTTCAATAAAAGAAAAATATTTTTTAAAAGGCTGTCCACCTGCAGAGTTGCCCTTATAACTGGGTGAGGTTTGGCAGCAAGCTGGTCACCCACTGCTTAGTGAAGGTTGTTGTATGCAAATCATCATAAGTCCAATTGGTTTATAACCCCAAATTCAGCCTCAAATATGATCCCCAAGGGCAAGGTCTTGTCACTCACTATAGGGGCTTTCAGTCTTGCAGGTGATCAAAAAATGCTGCAGATGCCAGAGATGGGAATAAAAGATTCATTGATCCTTTTCTTTCCCCAAGGCTGCTTTTTGTGCCATTTATGTTTATTGAGAGAAGAAAATGAGGGCAGAAGTTTCATAAGGGTTGTTTTTTTGTTGGTCATTTTGTTGTTTTATCATAAGGGTCAAGGCTTGGTTCATTTGTATGTGATTTACATTCACTTTTTGGAGACCATAATTTTGTAAGTTAACCTGAGATGGAGCATGGTGAATCATGGAACCTGCAGTATCTATGCAAAGCCTGCCTCTGACAGGTGAGGTCTGCAGGAAGTCCTGCTCAGCTTTCTCAAGTGTGACCACACTCAGGAGATGCTTCTTTGTGAATGTTACTAGATGAATGTTATTGTTCTGCTATAAAGTTTAGAAGTGTATTTTAAATAATTATTGATAAGTATTGATACCTGTTTTCCATTTGAAGTAGAAAGAGAGACTTTTCTTCTGTCATACTTCTATTTAGGTTTTTAAAAAGTTACTCTAAAGAAAATATAAAATGAACAGTAATACAGATGGTATCCAACTGAGTCAAAAATCTTGAACTGGTTCTCCAACGATAATTTGTATTTGAGAAACCATGGGTGAGTAGAGAAAACTTTGAAGAAAAGACAAGCTATCTGGGCTCCAGTTCCAGCTCTAGTGATTTTTCTGTGAAAATGTAGGCATACCATATTACATCTCAGTTCACAGATTTTCCAATCAGTGACAGTGCGGATGATGCTACATAGTGGGAGATATCTTCTTCTCTCTCCTTCATTCCACTCATGAAAAGCATCCTTATTCTTTAAGATTTACCCTACCTGGGGCTTCCCTGGTGGCGCAGTGGTTGAGAGTCCGCCTGTCGATGCAGGGGACACGGGTTCGTGCCCCGGTCCGGGAAGATCCCACATACCACGGAGCGGCTGGGCCCGTGAGCCATGGCGGCTGAGCCTGCGCGTCTGGAGCCTGTGCTCCGCAACGGGAGAGGCCACAACAGTGAGAGGCCCGCGTACTGCAAAAAAAAAAAAAAAAAGATTTACCCTACCCAACTGCTCTCTGTTCAAAAAATGTATTAACTTACTTATTGTGGTAATCATTTTGTAATATACACATATATCAAATCATTATACCTTAAGTTGTATAACACCTTAAAATTATGCAATGTTATATCTCAATTTTATCTCAGTACAGTTGGAAAAAAATTGTTTAAATATTTTAAAATGTATACACACACACACAACACACACAGTAAGAGGTTGAATGACAAAATGAAAGACTTGCTTTTCCACGAAAAGCATACCATCAAGTTTCCAGAAAAGAGGAATTTGTTGGAAACCCATCACCATCTGTTGTAACATCAGTCTCGATCAGAACAATATCAGTTTTTATCGAGGAGTTGCCATTTAGAGCAGAGATCTGTAAACTACAGCCCATGGGCCACATCTGGCCAACCACCTGTTTTTGTAAGCAAATTGTTATTGGAACACAGCCACATTTGTTCAGTTACATATTTTCTATGGGTGCTTTCATGCTACAATGGCTGAAGCCTGACTCAACGAATACAATAGACAATATAACTGGCTTGCAAGGCAGGAATCAGTCACCTCCAGCCTGTGAACTCCTCCTAATAAAGAAGAAAGCTGAAGGGTCAGTAATGAGGGGCAGTTTATTCAGTGCAGGCCTCCTCATTTTGCCTGTTTGACATTCATGAACCAATGTGGTCAGAGAGAATATTACAGCTGGTATGGGAGCAGGATATATCATAGGCCCTAACTCCATTCATCAGAAAATAAATCCCCACTTGTAAATGTTTTCCTAATTCCATCAAGATCACAAAAGATTACTAATACTACAAATCAATGTTATTAAAAATGATAATTAAATCAGTAAATTGCATGAATGATCAGTAATGCTGAAAACCAATATCTTAAGCCCTCAAAGGACCTGCAGTTTGACTTCTGAGTCTAAAAGAGGCATTAAGTCTACCCTTAACAGCCAGTGAACCCAGGGAGGGGATGAGAAGGTAAGGAAACTGGAGATTGGTGAATAAGACTCTGAGTAAATGAGAAAGAAGACTCTTTGACTCTTAAGTCTTTGAGGTTGCACTCATTGGGAGATTGCATTATTGGTCAGGAGGTATCCACTCTCCTTGCTCCAACATCATGGACAGGGCATAATTCCCAGCCTCCATGACTGGGCTTGGCCATGTGACTTGCTTTGGCCGGTGGGCTGCAGATGGGAAATGATAGGAGGTCAGTTTCAAGCTTTGTGTATTTCTAATCTATCTCTCCCACTCCTGTATTCTCGGTGAGAAGTGGATGTCCACGTGTCTGCTGCTGCTTCAGCCTGGGTCCAGGAATGAGAGCCACATGGAGTACTCCTGAACCTGAAGTACAGACAAGACCCAATCCACAGACCAAACCTGACCAGCAGACACATAAACAAGAAATAAATCTAGTAGCGAGAGGCCACTGATATTGGGGGTTATTTGATGCTACAGTAAATCTGACTAACACAGTTCACTTCTTTGCCAATGAGGCTGTGGAAATGGTATGTTTATTATCAGATTTGTAAGTTAAACACTTATGAAAGCTTGAGGAGTAACTAAACGCCCATTATTTCATTTTGCACATAAGGAAGCTGAGATCGGAGAGTGAGTTGTCCAAGGCTCTAACAAGTCAGTGGCAGAGCAAAGAGAAGAGGATTCCTGCCTTGTGATACCTAATTCTTACCCTGATTGGTTTGATTCATCATTAAGTCAGTCTTCTTAACCAACTGTCAATTTAGCATTGTAATCTAATAAACACTCCACACTCCATGATATGAAAAAGTCCAGAAAGTGTTATCAGGAAAAAACAGCTGAGTTATTTTCAGATAAAAATAGGTACCAATATATCAACATTGCACCAGATCTCCTCAGAAATTCTCCATGAGATCATGGCCAGATGAGTCCTGACACTAAATACAACCACATTTTATTTTTCGGCCTAAGAGTTAACATTCACATGCTCCAAATGATGTTCCAGATTATCTTTCCAAGCAATCTAAATGGTCAGCAGTGGTGCTATTCCCCAAATAACTCAGACATATGCTCAGATTAGGTAATAGACTACATGATTCTTATCTGCTAGTCCAACATCAGATGGCTGATTTTTCCTATTTTCTTAGAACTTCAAATTAGGAGAAACTTTTGAGGTTATATTGTTCAACGTTCTAACAAATAAAGCTGAAGTTTGAGGATCTGAAAGATCTGGTTTAAAACCCCACCTCTGCAAAGAACTAGTGCATGCCCTTGAGAAAATCATTAAATCTCTCTAAGGCTTGGGTTTTCCATCTGTAATATGGAGATAACACTACTACTACTTCAAAAGATGGCTCTAGAACTAAATTAACACAGATAATCAAAGCACAGGGTACAATATGTGGGACAATGTAAGCATGCAATAAATATTAGCCATTAATATCATTATTATTATTACTGGATCCCCAAAAGATGGCCATTTGGTCTACTTTTTGAAAATCAACTTTATTGAGGAAAAATATGCGTGCAATAAAATGTACCCCTGTTAAGTACATGGTGCAGTTCGGTGAGTTTTAGCAAATTTACACATTCATGCAACCACCATCACAATCACAATATAAAACGTGTCCACGACACTAGAAAGTTCCTTTCTAACCATTTAAAGTCCATCTGTCCCAGACCCAGTCCCGGGCAACCACTAATCTGCTTTCCACTAATCTGGGATGTCATTATAAATTATTGTTTCCTGTTCTAGACTTTTATGTAAATGGAATACTGGTATATGTATTTTGTGTCTGAATTCCTCTCCTCGATGTATTTTGAGATTCTTTCATGTTGTAGAGAATATCAATAGTTTATGCCTTTTTATTGTGAGTAATATTCACCATTGCATGGGTATATTACCATTTCTTTATCCATTCATTTGTTCACAGGCAGTTGGATTGTTGTTCCATTTGGGGGCTCTAATGAATAAAGTTGCTCTGAACATTTGTGTCCAAGTCTTTTTGTGGACACATGTTTTAATTTCTCTTGGATAAATACCTAGGAATAGGATGGCTGATTGACGATATGTGAGTGTTGACCTTTATAAGAAATTGTCAAAGACCTCTTCAGAGTCATGATGGTATTTCATGCTTTCACCAGCAATGTGCAATAACTCCAGGTGTTCACATCCTCACTGATTCTTGATATTGTCAGTCTTTTTAATTCCAGCCACTTTAATAAGTACATTGGTAACTTATGGTTTAAGTTTGCATTTCTCTGATGACAAATTAGGTAGTGTATCTTTTCTGATATTTATTTGCCATCATTATATCTTTTGTGAAGTGTCAGTTCAACACTTCTACCCATGGAGAGAAAAGGGCAGGTATTTTATTATTATTATTATTATTATTATTATTGAGTTGTAAGAGTTCTTTATATATTCTCGCTATATATAGTTCTTTATATATATTCACATATATATGGCAAAGGGCTTTTGTTTTATTTTTTATATATATTTTATTTTTATATATGTTTATTTTTATGTATATTTATTTTATATATATTTTATTACATAATGTATGCCATATATATATATATATAAAGAGAGAGAGAATATTTTTGTCCAATCTGTTCATCCAGCCTATTTTAAACGTATTAAGGAAATGTCACTCTCCTCCAAGACAATTCTGAAGTTTGATGGCTCTATGTATTAGGAATCTTGGGCTTAGGTAGAAAAAAAGACCATTTCTTTATAGCAAGGATTGACAGACTACAGGCAAGGGCCAAACCTGGCCCACAGCTTGTTTTTGTGAATAAAGTTTTATTGGAACACAGCTATACTCATTCGTTTACATATTGACCGTGTCTGCTTTTGTGCTACAAAGGCGGGTTGAATAGCTGCAACAGAGACCACAGGGCTTTAAAGCCTAAAGTATTTACTATCAGTCCCTTTACTGAAAAAGTTTGCGAACTGCTATTCTATAGCATTGGCCTGTTTGTTCTAATGCAGCTTTTGGGTAACAGAAAAGCAATCTGTCGCCTCCTTCAAGGATTTAAGACAACTTTTCTGTCTCGCCTTCTTTTCTTCAGGCTTAATAAATATCTCTCACCTTTTCCCAAAATAGGTTTTCAAGCACCAGCATCATCTTTGCCTTCCTTCAGCTTGTCAGTTGCTATTAAATTGCCAACCCCAAAGCTATCATAGTCTTCCTTGTGATCGACTCATTACAGGAAATGGGAAAACCATTTACTCCTTTAACTTGGACTGCACAGGTTTTTAACAACCTCAACCTATGGCTTCGATTAGAAATGTGGTCACTTATAACCCCAAGTGTTATTCTACAGAGAGAGATCTCCCCCAAGATTCTATACTCATTTGCCCATCAGTTCATTCAGCAAACATGTGAAATGACTCGTGTTCAATGCATTGTATAAATGGTTATTTAAATCCAGATGCAAGATGCTGGATTCACACCTGTTCAATTCTATGAACTATGACTCGCATTCCAGCATGTCATCTATGGCATGGGCTATTGTTAAGATTATCTGTTATTCTGCAACAAACTGCTCTAAATGCAATGTGTAAATAAAACAGTAACAATTTACATAGTTCATGAATATGCAATTTGGGCCAAACTCAACAGAGAAGGCTCATCTCTGTTCTATGTGGCATCGACTAGGGTCCTCAGGCACCTCTCCCTCCACGTGGTCTCTCCAGCATGGCCAGGGTAGCCATCCAAAAGCTCATGTCCTAAGAGACAGCCAGATTGAAGCTGCATCACTGTTTCTAACCTAGTTTTATAAATGACTTAAGGTCGCTTCTCCCACATTTTATTTGTCAAGGTGGCCATAAATTCCTGTCCCATTTCAAGCCAGAGGGAGAACTAGACTTCACCTCTTGATGGCATGTGAAAGAAGATGTAGACAGGTCTTAAAACTGCCACAGCTACCATCACTCTAATTGGAATGATGGTTCTCAAACCGGGGCCATAAGGAGCTCTGAGAGTCCAGGAACAGAATTGAGTTTCTCAGTTGAGTTTCTCCACTGTAAGGACAGAACTTTAACATTTATTCTCCTAACCATCTCTCTCAAGAAGTAAATATTTATTTCTGTGTATCCGCGTCCACTTAGGAGGCTCCGAAGCAAAAAACAAAGCATTCCACTGGCCTGTGTAAAACAGGCTCTTTCAAGTTACTTTTCTCCAGTCTGGAATCTGTGGCCTGGAGCTCAGCCTCAGGAAGATGACCTCGATGTCTTTATGATTAAATTCAAAGAGGAGAATAAATGTTCCTGCTCTCCTTGGGCCTCTGAAAGATGCCATGAAATTTTGCCGACGTAACTGGATAAAAGGAGCTCTTTATAATACGTAAATTTTGCCAGCACGGTCTCCTTAGACATCTTCTCAGGCTGGCAGAGAGGTAATGCATCCTGAGTGCATTTAAAGTGAACTGGGCTTTTCTATTTTTAACTAGCATTATTTTTTTAGATGTTAAATATGAATCCTATTACATTACTCGAGGAAAGGTGGATGGAAGTTTGAAACAGACCCCAGAATTGTTAACTTAGAAGCAGTGAGGGTGCTAAGGGGTACAGGCACGTGAATTTTGAAATTAATATCCCAGCTCCAATGACATCAGTATGAAACCTGAGGAAATCATGTAACCTCTTTGTGCCTCAGTTTCCTCATTTGTCAAGTAGGAAGAAGCCAATGATAAATACTCATCAATGTTCCAAGTGACTTTCAATAAATGTGGAGGGCAGAAATGCTTCGGGATTAACTTCTACCCTCCCGGCCCCAACAAGGAAAAAGAAAGTGCAAAACAGAGCAAACGTGGGACTTAGAACTAAAAATTCTGCTTCCAAATGGCTTTATGTAACCTCTCTGAGCCTCTGTTTCCTCATCTATAAACTGCAGGTGGCCATCCTTGTGTGGCCCATATCCCAAGGCTACTGGGCTAATCGAATGAGATAATGCATGCAAAAGAGCACCATAAACCATAATAGCCTCTGCATCTGCATCTGTCAATGGCAGTGTTAGAGAAAAAAAAAAAAAAAGATGTGCGAGTTGATCAGGTTGAAGAAAAGGCAGGAGTTGGAACTCAGCTGAGCTCTCGCCTTTTGGTCTGAAGTGATAAAACAAAATATCTGGAGCATGCAATGATGTGATTACTGGACACGTATTCTACGAGACAGCAGACAGGGGAAAGGAGGAAGGGTAGGGCTAAGTCGCTCGGATGGAGGACCAGCTCTATCCACACCAGGCAATGGTATGAATCCCGTTGCCTGGTTCTGATCCTGAATACAGCACTTCTAAGCTGCAAGACCTTGGCAAGATAATTAAACATTCTGTGCCTCAGTGTCTTCATCTGCAGAATTGGGATAATAATAGTGGCCCCTCCATGGAGTTGTCGTGGAGATTATATTAGTTACTGCAAGTGCTTAGAACTTGAGTGCTTCTGATAAATTCTCAGTTTATGTTATATTTATTCATTCATTTATTCCACTCAATTAACACATATTTATGGAGTGTTCAATCTGTGCCAATCCCTATTTTAGGAACTTGGCATATAGTCATGAGTAAAACAATATCCCTGCCCTCAAGTAGTTTTTGGAGTGTGTTCTAGAGCATTTCCAGAAAGACAACAGACGAATTCTTATACAGGATGTCAGTTCAGGGCTTCCCTGGCAGTCCAGTGGTTAAGACTTCACCTTCCAATGCAGGGAGTTTGGGTTTGATCCCTAGTCCGGGAGCTAAGATCCTACATGCCTCGTGACCAAAAAAACCAAAACATAAAACAGAAGCAATACTGTAACAAATTCAATAAAGACTTTAAAAATGGTCCAATCAAAAAAATCTTTAAAAAAATGTATGTCAGTTCATGATAAATACGATGGATAAAAGTAAGATGGGGTACAGGAGGTATGAGATTAAGGGGTTGCAATTTCAGGTAGAGTGGCCAAGGAGACCTCCTTGATCTCTGGTATATTGAACATGTAGGCACAGGTACGGTGAGCTGCCCAGATACACCTCAGGATGTAGGCACTCATTCGCCTACTACCAGGACCTCTAGCTGCTGCTCCAAGACTCAGTCAAAGAGAGCTTTCATCTCAGACCATTTCTCAGAAGGCAGCCTGCATCTATGACTGGCCAACATGGAAGTACAAAAGCCTAACCATTTGTCCTCAGCTGGGACAACTCTGAAGGGCCATCCCAGCCCCCTGTGGCACTGCTGGAGGTCTCCACTGAAACTGCATCATGGTACAGCTTCTCCCTTTGCCCAGTCCTGCATCTTCCCCATGTAGTTGCTGTTTCTGAGCTCACTCCCCAGTCAGCCTCCTCCACACAACCCTCAGAGACCTAGACTCTCTTTCCCAGGAAATCTGACCTATGAGGAAAGCTGAGTAACTTGTACAATATCTTTCAGTGTGAAGCGGTGTAACAAGGATTTGCCCCCGGGGCTGCCTGCCTCTGTGGTTTGGGGCCTCTTCTGTTGTTATCAGCAGTGGTGCATTCCATTCTGTTCCAGCCAGTGAGGCAGCAGGAAACTTGGAATTTCTGAGCAACCCAGAGCACGAGGGTGGGTGGATAGCTGTGGATAAGTAAAGGAGAGAGGAGGTGTTACTTTCAAGAGCAGAAGACATTAAATTGAAACCCAATGATGATGAAAATGCACCAACACATTTTGAAAAGAAACTTGTGATATTTTAGAATCTGACTCATTTTTTGCTACAGATTCTTAGTGCTTTTGTAATAGATGTACAATGGTTTATTTTACATATTTAAAAAAATAAACCTCTTTCCAACTAAGTTCTAGCTTTAGTTTGGTCTTCTATCAAGTCTGTTTTCATACATTTTAGAATGTCATTTATATCTTGGGATAAAGTAACTTTGGGGAGCCCCCAAATGTGATCTTCCTCCTAATCTCAACGATGTACTTATTTTTATATCTGGATGCCTTGAAGGATACCTGCCTTTGGTTCAGCCTGCATCCCAGACACAACAGGTCCAGAAGCTGGCAATATGGTCAGTAGACATCCCAGACTGGGAAAAGGAACATAGAAATTCTTCAGGTGTTGGGAAAGTCTTCCTGAAGCAGTGTCACAAGCCACTGGAGAGGAATCTAGGAGACAAAAGAAAATCAGTCACTGTAGTAAAATCTTATGGAGAACAAAAACCAATAAAAACATCCAGGACCTGAGGAAAAGAACTAATTCCACATTTACATAATTTTTTATAAGTACTTTGGACCCGCTCTAGATGTATGTTTGCAAGTTGCATTCTCACAATACCTCCATACGGAAGGGGATGTTAAATTTACCTTAAAGTTGTGTGAGCTGAGATTCATGGCAGGTAAGTGACTTCCCAAAGTTTACACTTGTGAGTTCAACCCCGACTGGCCATCTCCCAGTGTCACGTGCCCAAAAGCAGGAATTCATTTTTATGATTGTTGGAAATACAACTCAGGGAAAACAATTCCAGTTCTTTCATTGTCCTACTCTTTCCTGCCCTGAGATGCAGCATTGTAACCCTTGTTAAACTTGAGCCAGGCAAGTGGATTCTTTGAGTTCATCTGCAAGTATGTGTAAAAGTATCACCCTCTCTGGAGGTACAGTTATTCCCTTTATCTGTGGTTTTACTTTCTTCGGTTTCAGTTATCCATGGCCAACCTTGATCCAAAAATATTAAATGAAAAATTCCAGAAATAAACAATCAATATTTAAGTTGTGTGCCATTCTGAGTAGCTTCATGAAATCTCGTGCCATTCCACTCCATCCTGCCTGGGATCCCCAGCCATCACCATCATCTGCTCCTGGCATCCAGTCATCAACATCATCACAGTTCAATGATCCAGGATCACCCGAAGCAGACGATCCTCCTTCCGAAGTATCATCAGAAGGTCAACAGTATCCTAACACTATGTCATGATGCCTACATCATTCACCTCACTTCTCATCATAGGCATTTTATCATCTCACAACATCACAGGAAGAAAGGTGAGTACCGTACAATAAGCTATTTTGAGAGAGAAAAAGAAAGAGGCCACATTCACATAACTTTTCTTATGGTTCTATTTTATTATTAGTTGTTGTTGTTAATCCCTTACTGTGCCTAATTGATGAATTAAACTTTATAATAGGTATGTGTATAAAGGAAAAAACATGGTATGGTTCAGTACTCTCCGTGGTTTCAGGGCATCCACTGGGTTTCCTGGAATGTATCCCCCATGGATAAGGGCCAACTACTGTATTTGTAAAGACTAAAATCTCTTTTGCTCTCCCAGAATCTTTTAGACCTCCACTGTGGCATTAACAACCGTGGATGAACTCTACATTATCAGAGCTGACACAGAAAACGTTACAAAAATTTTAGCTGCACAGCCACCTTCAGACAAGTTCCAGCCTCCCCTAGAGCTAATGAAAAGAATGATACACTGGTTCTGAGTAAGAAATGATTAAAAGAGAGGCCTAATGATATCTCTACTAATAACTCTGAATTTTACTTATGCAGTGTCGGCCTCTTTCCATTTCAGAATCTTGGATGAATGTCTAAACCCTGGTAATGCCTCAGAGCAAACGTTACCTAATCTCTAACTGAAGTTTATAAGAATTCAATGGAATCCTATCTGGCAGAAGTATGAATTATGAATTATTTTTATCTTCTGTTTTCCTTGAGTAGTGTGTCCTTGAACACTTAATCTCTCCAAGCCTCAGCTTCCACATCTGCTAAATGGGGAGACCAACGGTCGTTCACTTATTATGCAGGGCTAATGTGAGCAACAAATGATCCCTTTGGTCTCATATTGGGTGTCAACTGCTTAATGAAAAAAAATTCTAATCATGTTCCCTCCCCACTTCCCCATGCTCAACAGCCTTTGGGAGTTGCCAGCTGCCCAGGGCAACCACTTGAGCTTGGTCCTCCAGACTTTTCACGAGCTGGCTTCTACCCCCTGCCTCTCCAGGCTCCACAGCACAACCTTCCTTCTCACCACAGTCAAAGATGCCATTCCTGAGACCCTTTACCAACTTTCACTTTGCATTGCTCTGTTCAGTCAGCTTCCTCTCTCTGAAAACCCCTTGCCCTTTCCTCTGTCTGCCTGGTGAAATCAAGTCCATAATTTAAAACCCTACTCTCAAATGTTCCCCTAGAGAAACTTTCCCTGCCGCTCTCTGGCCAAGCCCTGAGCTCTATGGAACTTTGTCCATACCACCAGCCACGACCAAAAGCGTTCTGGCCATAATCCCCAGGTTACCCCCTGGGATTAGCAGAATCACGATCCAGCAACTCAGGTCTCCTGGCTCCCCTGCTCTCTTTCCACAGATGCTTCTGTGAAAAAAATACCAAATTATTCTAGGAATTGTGGGAGACTCTGATGAATGCCCAAGACACTTATTCCATGTTTTACAGAGCTAATCTACCCAGTCACTCTAATAAAATTGTGGAAACGCAATTGACCAGATCCTATGACTCACTCACCGCTGGCTCTGGCTCCTCAGATAAGGCAAAGAGAGCTGGGTACGGAGCTTATCCAGATAATAAACCAGAACAAAAATGAACTCAGGGGCTGTAATTCCATCAAGGGTCTCTAATAGTGACAAGAAACCCCCAAAGCAGGTTTCTGCGGTCACGGGAAAGACCACCTCAGTGAAATCATTAGTCCCTGCCATATTGGGGTTTGATTCTGACAGTGACAAGACTCACCAGATAAGCCCATTGGCTGCAGTAACAGATTGGGATTGGGCAGCAAAGCTGTCCACAAATGAAGGATTCACTTTACGTCAATGAGAGCACATGAATCTCTGCTTAGTGGCGCCTTGAGTCCACAACCTCAAAATAGAATTGCGTCTCCTCCAACTAGAAAACCTTCCTCTACGCAAAAATTGAAATACATCAGGGTGCATATAAGTCAGAGGGAGAGAGCTTTTGCTGTTATATCCAACTAGCCATAAATTCTCATCAGGTATGGGATGCCAAGAGAATCTGTAGGCAAAGAGAAAGTGGGAACAAAGTGATGACTCTGCCTTAGAATAACAACATGGAGTCTTTTGCATAACATTGTACAACAATTATCTTGCTAGATCCTCACAAAATCCATAAACGTAGGTGAGTAAGCAGCATAACTGTCCTCATTTCTCACATACGAAAAATGAGGCTCAAAGATTCTGAATGAATTTCCCAAAGTCACGCAGAGGAGAGGCTCAGGGCTAGAAACAGTCCCCAGTCGGACCCTTTTCCACTCTACTAAACAGCCTTCTGACCAGGGGCTTTCATGCACCATCAAATAGAGAAAATCAGAACCACTGAGCTTCTATAAAAGAAAATGGGAAGTACTACATTCCAAAGGAAACTGGTTGCTTCTGAAGCTATCAGGTGATAATATTTTGTATTATTAATAATAAAGCCGGACTAGGTTTTCCTATCCATAGTTTTGGTCTTCACTCTCCATGGAATGTGTTTTACTAGGAAGAGAATATAATGTGTCTGGCAATGCATGGGATTTGGCATCAGACGTGGGTCCAAACACCAGCTCTGCTATTGACCAGCTGTGTGACTAAGGACACGTTAATTGCTTTGAATCTGAATTTCCTTATCGTGAAAATAGGGATGATAATAGATTCATCACAGAAATAGGGTAGGAAGTAAACAAAACAGCACGTGAAAATTGCCCAACAGGGTGTACCTGGCACATAGTAAGTCCTCAAAAATGTCTGAATCTGGAGAAACGAACTCCTTCACCACATCACATCTGCTAATGACGAACAGAGCACTCACAAACTCTTTTAAAGAGTGGCTGCATGCAGTGCGGCCCCACCAGGGCGCTGCTCTTTGCTCAGCATTTCACATTTTGTGAAGCAGGGGCACGTTCACGGCTAGGGAATCAAATCATTGTCTTCAGACCTCTGTCATTGGGCGAGGAATTAAATCAGCCTTTTTATCCACCAGCAAAAGGGAAAGTCTTTCTTTTCTTTATTAATGAAGTTGCTGACTTATTAGTTCACATGAAACATGTCCTAAGCATCTGAAATAAACCCCAATACTGGGAAAGTGCTAGATGTCAGTTAAAATTTTTTGAGCACCTGCTAAGTGCCGGTCTCTCTGTAAAGCACTTGCAACCACATTGGCACGTTTGAGCCTTGCAAACATCCCCACAAGCAGATTCTCTCCACTTTACAAGTTAGGAAATGGAGGCTCAGAGTCGCCCAAGGTCACATAGCACCTACAGTAGCTGAGCCAGGGTTCCACCTCTAACGTTCTTCCCCTTTCCTTTAGGACAAGGGCTCACTGCCATACGGCTCCCAAGTCTCCATCAAAGTCAGCATCCAACAGAAAGTACCAAGAGTGAGCAGGGACAGATGAGAGCGAGAGAGGCCCCCCATCACTGACTCACGACCAGGGGGAATCCGTGTCAGACCTTCATGCACTCTGCCTCTTTACTTGTGAAATGGAACAGTACCTTACTTGGTTTAGATTTAAGTCAGTCTCAAATTACTAAGTAGCCTGATTCATTTCAGAATTTCGCATGTGTAGTATGTTTCCCAGAAAGCCATTTGGAAGACTAGCCTTTCTTTAGGTTTGCTTTTTATTATTTTACTAAGAGAAAAATCTTCTTGTTTTTCACATTCGCCCAAAAGTTATGAAGTGAATGCTATGTGCCTGGCATTCTAACTAGGTTCTGGGGATAGAGAAGCCAACCGGAGAGACTCCATCTCTGCCCTCGTGGAGCTGAGAGTCTACTGGGAAAGACTGGACTATACCAATCACCAAACTGTAAAAGTGATTATGTAATCAAAATTCTGATGACTGTCCCACAGGAGTTTACAATGCAATGAGTGCTATCAAGGGACACAGCACAATCTCGGGGTCAAAGAGGGCTTCCCTGAGAAAATGATGCTTAAGGGGAAAGCAGAAGAATGAGTACGTTAGCCAACTGAATGAGGGTAGTGATACTCCAGGCAGAGGAAACAGCCCTTGCCAAGTCGTGGAGTCAAGAAGGAGCAGGACTTGTTTGAGGAACTGAAAGGAGACCAGAGTGACTAAAGCACAGAGAGCCAAAATGGAAGGAAAGGATATGAAAACCGGGCCAACAGAAGGATGGCATTGCTTTCAAAAGCACTCATCGGTAATGGCTTTAGTCATTGTGAACGTACACGCTCAGCCCCACGCACGTGCTCTTTAATATAGCTGATATTTACAGATGTTAGACCTCAACAAATGAAGGGTTCAATTGATTAACTTTTTTTCTCCTTCTGTTCCTCCTCCACCTTCTATTCTTCTTGATCATGATCCTACTTTCTAAGTGTGGTAGGAAACATAGAGACAAGGAATTTCCTAAGAAACTGTAGGTGTTCAAAGGGTACAAAGTTCCAGTTATGAGATGAATCAGTTCTTAGGATGTAATATGCAGTGTGATGACTATAGTTAACAGTACTGTGTAGTTTACTTGGAAGTTGGAAGAGAGTAGATCTTGAAAGCTCTCACCACACACACCAAAAAAGGTAACAATTTGAGGTAATCTTCTTGTAGTTATCACTTCACAATATACACACATAGTGAAGCATCACGTTGCGCACCTTAAACTTACACACTATGTTATATGTCAATTGTATCTCAGTGAAGCTGAAAAGGAAAACAAAATTCAAAAACAGTGAAAAAAATCTGTTTTGCACAGCCTCACGGATGTCTCTAAGGGAACACGGTATAACCTTAAGCAAAAGCAAAACATTTCAGGGATTTTTCCTTTCTTCTGCAAAACTGGAGTGTTTAAACATCTCCGAGCACTTATAGGATTAAAGGGGGTAATGTACATAAGTCTACTGAGTGCAGTTGACGGGCACAAATAGCTATGTACTAAACGCCCCTTCTTGCCTACCCACGTGAGGTGGAAACAGGAAAGGTGCGTTGGTTAGGTCGGACTAACTGCTGTAACAAAGAAATTCTATGCACAATGGCTCAAACATGAGAGGAATTTACTTTTTGTTCACTCATGTCTAAAATGGGTGTTCCTGGCTGGTGGCCAGATCTCTTCTGCACACAGTACAGGGACCTTCATTCCCTCTCAAGTCTCCATCAGGTTCTTCTGCCTCAAGGTGGCAGAAAGGATAAAATGTGGAGGAGTACTGCCCAGGCCAGGCCTGAATATCAGGGCCCTGTTGCATGGCCACACCTAACCTAGGAAATCGAGTCCCGCAGGATATCGAGTCCCGCAGGATACCTGGGGAGGAGAGGGAGCGGGTGTAAGTGACTGGCCAGTCGTCTTGGCCACCCCACCAAGATGAGAGGGAGCTCTTTGTTACTAGCCTAAGTAAATTAGCGTACCTACAAGTAGGTACTACACACCTCCTTCCTGCAGCACTTCCTTGAAGTCTAGGGCAGGTGTGGCAATACCGGTGAGTAGCGCCATTATCTTCCTCCCGACCTGGAAGCTCCGGAGAGCATATTAGCAGCCTGACTTCTCCCTCTCCTTATCTCCACAAGCACCCAGTCATCAGATTTGTTTGCTTTTCTCTCCTAAAATATGTGAACATCCTTCCTCTTCCTGTGATGAACTCCACTGCCCTTTAGCTTTACTCCCCTGATTCATGGCGACCGTTTGCTGACTTCATCTCTAGCCAGACTGGCTCCCGTCCGTCCCATCGACTTCGGACTCCGGTCCACCCTCCTAGCCAGGGCCACCAAACGCAGTTGCCACCGGCCTGCTTTAATCCTATTTGGCGCATCGAAGTTTGCAGGATAACGTCCAGAGCCCCTAATCTGACAGCTGACAGGAAGCGGCCCTGCCTCCCATATAGCCTAATTCTTCTCTGAGTCCAGCCTTGTACCTACCTGTCCAGCAAATTCTTTATGGTGCCCTGCATACAGCCACCAGGCTGTTTCTCTCCTCCAAGTCCTCTTTGCTCCTGTTAACCTTCTGCTGGTATGCATGTATTTAAAGTCCATCCCAGGCATCCCTAACTCCTGGAATCCCCCTGTGACCTTCACCTTGCTCCTCTGTGTTCTCAAGATACCCTTTGTATACATTTCTTGCCGAACTATCACTGTAGTGATCATGTTTATTGGTATTTCATCCACCCATCCCGCTATCCCTGAAACTCCAGGCAAGTCGGCAATTTTGAGAGCCTTGAATGTCATTCTAAGGGCTTGGAGGTTAACCCTGGACTGTAAGAGGAATTGCTGAGGATTTTTGATAAAGGGAGCGATACGATGCAGTCAATATTTTAAGAAGATAAATCTAAGGGGAGACCACAGGTAGGTTATGGGAAAGACGAAATGGATGCAGGACCACTTGCGTGGAAGGGAGAAGACCAATTCAACCAGATGTTATCTGTGTGACCTTGAGCACACCACCTCTCAGAGCCTTGTTTTATTTATGAAGCCAACGGAAATAATAAATCATGCCGAACCGTCTCACCAGGTCAGTGTGAGGACACTGCGGAATAATGTATACTAAAGTGCTTTATAAAGTCCAGTGAAATTATTAAGGCTAGTAGTGAAAATCCAAATAAATCCAAAGTGAGACTCTCCTCCCATGTCTTCAGTGTCGAATAGAGTCCCTTCTTGAAGTCAGATGCGTCCCGGGACTGCCTGGTATTCCCCTGTGCAAGGCGAGGCTAAGATTATCCCTACTTGCCTGTCACCTGTGAGCTGACTTCCAGTATCTGAAGGCTTGTCATGCAAAAGAATGGGATTAACTCCATGGAGCTGTGTGACGGTTACCAGGAGACAAATACTGACTCAAACTAAGGACAAACTTTCAAACTGTCAGAGCTGCCCAAAGGCTGCCTGGGTCTGGGAGTGCAGGTGGGCCGTGAACCCCTTGAGATTAGAGGTGATAAAAACAAAGCTGGGAGACCATGGTGGCAGAGCCCACACATCAGTAAGGTTTGGACTGGTCGGCTTCTAAATGTCCTTCCACTTCTGAAACCTCATTGTCTGCTGCCCCTGGGGACGCCTCTATAACTATGCATGTTGCTCACACTGTCGTTTATGACATGAAACGGTTGATTTAGGGTTTTCTCTCCTCCACTAGACTAGGGTCATCCAAAAGGCAAGGACTGAGTCTCCTCCAACTTGGGATTCTCAGTGCCTGCAGCAGCTTCTGGAGCACAGTACCCCCTCAGTAAGTGCTGGTAGAATGAATGGATGGATGAATGAATTATGCTGGGTGTGTTGGGGTGATGTCTTTAAGTTCGGGCTAAGATGAGTATTTCATAGTGAGGCTTGTGTGTGTTGAGGTTGGTCTAGATTGATACTTTCCAACTTGGAGTCTTTCCACTCCTAGAAGTCCTATTTTCAGTATGAAGAACAAAGCTAATAAAAGTCGGGTGTTTGTCCATGTTACAGAGTGCCCAAAATTCGAAACCACCCAGTTTCTCTGCATTTAGCTGGGAATTTATCAACTTGGTGTGGTCACTCTTTATCTCCTATAGCAAACCATCACACTGGAACTTCAGACGTATCATCTCATTTAATCTTGATGTGAAACCTGTATGTTAGGGCATGCCGTCTCCAGCTTACAGACAAGAGGATAGGGGCTCAGAGGGGTTCTGTGACCTGCTCAGTAATGGAGGTTTAGAGCGTCAGAGGCAGAATTTCGACCCAGTTCTGCCTGGCCTCTAAACTCATGCTCTCCCCACGTAATACTCGGCTTCATTTCAGAGGAGGAGGCTTCTCTGATGTGTGTGTCTTTCACTGAGATGCTTCAGATGGGGGTGAGCCTTGGCCATTAGCATTTCCTTCCCTTTGATGAGAACAATGGGGGTTCTCATCTTCCCTTCTGACCACTCAAAAACCCCTGAGTTTAATGAGAAGGCAGATGCACTATCCACCAAATTATACCTGACCTCATAGACTTCCCAGCCTCAAAAACCGCCCAACACCACAACCCCCCTCTTCCGCCTGAATCGCCTTCTTACCCGCAGAGGTTATTACATAGAAGAACATCGAGAGGTCTCCCAGGCCCTCTATTCCAGACCTTGTATTTTTCTAGTGTTGGCAACTTAATACATGTCCACACTTCCTTTTATGGGGAAAGATAAGACTCTGATGGTAATCAGAGCACCAGGGTAGGAAATGCCACATTCCTCCGTGTAAATATTTGACTAAGCTTTCTCCAGGCCATGCATCATTATGCTGAGCCCCCAGAAAAACTTCAGGTCCACAGATCTGCAGGTGAGATACCTTGGCAATGAATTATGAGAGGGCTTGTTTAAAAACCAAGGCCAGAGCAGTGTATTTCTGGAAGGGGTGAGGAGGCCTGCTCTACGTGACCAAAAGCTGTTCTGAGAAAGCCAAGAATAGAGGCTGGGTCTCAGCTGGGCTGGAGTTTCTCCTTCAGTCAACCAATCCCTGAAAAGAGGGACCCGTTTGGATGGTTTTTTAAAAAAGAAATGACTGCAACTATGTAGCTAATGTCCATGTAAGTGAAAAACCAGAAGCAACCTGAAGATCAATAGCGAATTACTTACATCCACCAATGCAGTGGGCAAACAATAATAAAAATATTGATAATCATAGCTAACATGTATTGATTGCTGACAACATGCCATTATAGGTTCTTCTCATTTAATCCTCACAACATTCTCCTAAGGTCTCTTAAAGTGTTCATTATGCCATTTTACAACTGAGGCACAGAGAGGTTGAGTAACTTGGCCAGGGTTGCACAGTAAGCAAGTGATGGAGCAGAAAACTATGCAGACATCGGAAATTCTATTATAAACGAATATTTGTTGACTATAAAATATGTTCATGATATTAAAGGGAAAAATGCAGTTTCCCAAATTGTGTGATTCCATTTTTTTAAATTATGAGAAATGGAGCACCATGGCTACTATTAAAACACAAGCACACACACACACACACACACACACACACACACACACACACACACACCAGAAAATAAAAAGTGAGGAAACTGGAAGTGTAGAGAAATTGGAACTGTTGGTGGGAATGTAAAATGGTGCAGCTGCTGTGAGAAACACTACAGGGATTCCTCAGAAATATAAAAATACAATTATAAATTTTTTGATCTTTACATCTGGAAACTATATATTGTTGCTGCAATCATTTCTTCTTATATTTGAGACCAGATGTGTTGGTCCTAAAGCATGAAAACTTTGCCATCAACATGCTGTCCATCTTCATGGAGGCTCTGGACAATAATCTATTTTTGACCTTATAAAGGTAGACATTGGGCTTCCCTGGTGGCGCAGTGGTTGAGAGTCCGCCTGCCGATGCAGGGGACGCGGGTTCGTGCCCCGGTCTGGGAGGATCCCGCGTGCCGCCGAGCGGCTGGGCCCGTGAGCCATGGCCGCTGAGCCTGCGCGTCCGGAGCCTGTGCTCTGCAGCGGGAGAGGCCATAGCAGTGAGAGGCCCGCGTACCGCAAAAAAAAAAAAAAAGGTAGACATTACTCATACCCGAATTGTGCCCTGAAGAGCGTATCTTGTGCACTTAGTCATCAGAGGCCAAACTCTTCTATTGCAGGCATTCAGAAAATGGATTTCCCTATTTTTCCTTTTGTTGCCTGTGCTTTGGATGTCCCACTTTTTTTTCTAATGGCCAACCAATTCTAAAGTTCAGCTTTCATGAACATCATTGAAATAAACACTTCTATGACAGGTTGTGGTTCATTGCAAAGCTGTTGTGAACAATTCCACTTTGGGTTATATACCCAAGAGAATTGAAAGCAGGATCTCAAAGAGATATTCGTATATCTCATAGCAGCACTATTCACAACAGCTAAAAGGTAGAAGCAACCCTAGTGTCCACCAGTGGATGAAGTGGTCTATACGTACAGTAGAATATTACTCAGCCTTAAGAAAGAAGGAAATTCTGATACAACGTGGATGAACCTTGAGGACATTACGCTAAGTGAAATAAGCCAGTCACAAAAAGACAAATACTTTATGATTCTACTTATATGAGGTATCTAAAGTAGTCAAATTCACAGAAACAGAAAGTAGAATGGTAGTTGTCAGAGCCTGGGAGGAGGGGGCACAGAGAGTTATTGTATAATGGGTTCAGAGTTTCAGTTTTGCAAGATGAAAAGAGTTCTGGAGATTAGTTACACAACAGTGTGAATATACTTAACACTAACGAACTCTACAGCTAAAAATGTACCTGTAGTTAAGATTCTTTAAAAATACCTCCATAACAAGAGAAAAGCAGTGAGGGAGAGTGGAAACTGGAATACAGGGAAAGGAATCAGTTGTCTGCAGAGGAACAGCATTCACCATGGCTTCTGCAGGTACCAAACAGGCAGGCTTTGCGCACCCCTCAAATTAGGCCCATATGCTCAGGTGCTCAGCCTTTGTGAGTGAGGGGCTTACAAGGAGCCTGAATAACCAGAAACAGGGGGTCTTCCTCCATTCAAGTGCGTGGATGGCAGGAGTAGGGAGTCAGAACTGTAATTCTGAGCAGAAATACACGTTGCCTGAGTGAGCGTCTACAAAGAAGGTTGAAGGTCTTATAATCCACCTGTAGGCAGAAAAAGTTTGCCTGCCCCTGCTTTAGGGTATCTGTGGTATTTTATCTGAGGATGATTGACGCCTGTCATTTTCCTCCCCAGATCTCCAAGATGAAGTGGTGGAAAATGGCAAGAACAGCTGAAAGAAGGAGGACCTCATATTCTAAAGCAGACTAGGGATCACCTTTTACCAAATTCCTTCCACCTTTCTTTATGCTGGTGAGTGGTGTCAAGTCCTGCAAAACCAGAATAATGTGGTTGTCAAGTGGCAGGCGGTTGGGAAACTTATTGGTTTTCCACTGGTAGATAAATTTGTTGTATCCTAAACAAAGAAAAAACCAACATTCTAAGAGGCCAATCACGAAGAGTCACAGTGTATCTGAGTGGTTAACCCTGTGATACTGAAATGACTCATCGGGGTCTGAATTTACTACTATTGATTTCATGGGTTTAGGTCCCCATTCTATATTCATAGTACTCTGTTAATTCTACAAATACTGCTGAAAACTTCCATGCCAGAGTTAGCTGCGGAGGCGCTCGATTTGCCCTCACATTTTAAAAAATACTCTTTTGGCCACGCTATGGGGCATGCGGGATCTTAGTTTCCTGACCAGGGATGAACCTGTGCCCCCTGCAGTGGAAGCGCAGTCTTAACCACTGGACTGCCAGGGAAGTACCACCCTCACATTTTTTTTTTAACAAATTAAAATATTTTTATTTGGTTAACATAAAGAGAGGGAAAAATCTGAATGTCTTTTCTATCATGAATAGATATATATATATATATGTTTTTTAACTTTTTATTTTATATTGGAGTATAGTTGATTAAAAATGTTGTGTTAGTTTCAGGTGTACAACAAAGTGATTCAGTTATACATATACATGTATCTATTCTTTTACAAGTTCTTTTCCCAATTAGGTTTTTTGTGTGTTTTTTTTTAAGAGCCTTTGGCTTGTCTCAGCAGCTGAAGATGCTGTGAAAGATTCTGCTTTACTCCACAGTCCGTGGACTCAACCTCTGAGCTGTTGATTTGGGCGATAAGAGTCAAAGGCGCTAAAGGACTGCCAAGAACAGACTGCTGAACTCGGTCTGGTGTTTCTAAGTTTGAAATGGAAGATGGGAGGCTTTCTGGGTATTTCAAGAAGAAAGGGACTTAATACAGGGAATTAAAAGTTTGAACAATTGTGGGATGGGTTATTAGAGTCATGTCGGTAGGGAAATCTTCAAGGGCTGGAATCCAGGAAGCTGCTACCCCTGCAATCCAGGAAGTAGTGCTGAAGTGGTGAATTCTCAAGAAAATGAGGGGGAGAAAGCCACTGGCAACATCCCACATGTGCTGACACCTACTCTTTGACAGCTGCTGCAGCAAATAAGAACTTATCCTTCTCCTCGGCCTTCAAAACACCATACCAGCACCTCTCCTTAGCAGAATCTAAGCCTAACCCCTGCTGGCAAAATTCTAGGGAATGTGCTTCCAGGCTAGCTTCTCTCACGCAGAGAAGAATGTAGAAGGAATCAGGGAACAAGGTGGGGTTGATATTAAATAACCCAGCTTTGGGGGAGATTCAGGAAGACTTCCTAGAGAATACAGTACCAGAGACTGGGTTTTGAAAGACCAAGGTTGACCAAGCCCTGGCCTTGGTCAATGATTCATCAAAGGAGTTTCCCTTTCTAGGCTGCAAGAGCCTGAATTAGGGAAGTACCATCTTCCCAAGAAGTGCTCATCTTTTGCAACCAAAAGAATAGGTAGCTATAAATAGCCTGAGTTTCTCACCATTCTGTGTTCAAAATGGATAACTGCAAGCAACTTTTCCTTCTAGAGAAAGAGATTTAGGAATGATAGTTACTGAATCAAACAGCAATACCTTCCTCGTTGGAAGTGTAAGTGGGGGAGGATTTCTCTCAGAACATGTTTCACAGGCAGTTTGGAGTTGTGTCAAGAGAAAGAAACTGCCAACTACAGTGGCCGTCAGGGCAAGGCACAGGGTGAGATCCTAGCCTCTCCACCTTGACCTTGTCCTCCATCTCCCTCGTAGCCCCCTCCTAACCTTCCCAGGGACACATCAGGACTCTCCAGATCACCAGCCCACTGACTGCTCATCTTTCCCTCAAAGTTTAGATTGACAGAAATATTGAAGTGCTGGGAAGGTAAAGGTACGCATCAATTAAACACCTACACCTTCTCTTGCTACATTAGATGCTTTATGTACCTAATGTGTTGAAATCCTCTAAGGGACCTTTGAGATAAACCTATTGCCCCCACTTTCCAGATGAGGAAGCAAGGATCAAGAAAGGTAAAAGTAGTATTTCTGAGGTCACACACCCACTGCTCTCCTCCAGAGAAAATAGTGAGACCCTCATTCTTCTACTATAAGTGAATCCTGAACTCCATGGAGTGTTCCTGGGTCACACGGAGGTTGAAACATCCTTACAGCTTTGCAAGACTATGGAGAAGCTTGAGCTCATCCCTTGTCACTTCCCCTCCTTCCCCCTTCATCCCAGGAAAACGTGGGACAGCCAGATCTCAACATTGTCAGTGACATCAGCCACAGTAGGGTTCCACTTCCACCCTAACCTCTCTCTGTATCATTTTCCCAAAGACATGAAAAAAAGAGAGGGCTCCTTTGAGACTAGAGCCCATGTAGATATTCAAAATTTCAGGTCAAATTCATCTCAGGGAATTTTACTTTTTGTTAGCTTCTTTAGCTTCTACTCTTTCTTTATTAATCAAGTGAATACTTATCTGAGTTAGAAAAAATAGAAAATACATGTACACCTAAAGAAAACTAAAATCTATAAACACATTACAAGGATGAAATTCATAGGTCCTCTGTAAGACAATGAGTTCAGCACTTTATTTTTCTTTTCCACACACCGTCTCAGGTACTTCCCAGTCTTTTTTAATAATTCTTTGAAGTTTGGGGATCCAGCTCATAGTTATGACACTATGATTTGATATATTATAAGCATTCTGTATCCTGAATGAATTTCAGGCTTTAATTCCTTTTTATAAGCATAATGGTGACATTGAAGTTTATCTCTTCTGTAATTGTTCTCACTGCTCACTGTGAGTCCTTCTATATGGTGACCATCTAATTCTGAGCTCTTGTGTTTCATTACTCAGTTTGCAAATGTGTCTTAAAGAAGTTTTTCAAGGAGGGGCTGCAGATAATATATTTTGTCTCCTTTGCATATCCAGTGATATCATCCCATTCACTGCATACCTGAATGTTCACTGGAACATACATGGAACATTCCTGGATCACATCCTTTTCTTCTTGAAACTCTACAGATGCTACCAAATTATCTTCTGTCATTTAGTGTGTTGGAAAGAAGACGAAGGCTAGGTTAATTTTTATTAATATGAAACAACCCCATTGTTTCACCTCTGCCTATTTACGGGATCTTGTATTTATCTCAGGAGGCTAATCCTCTCACCAGGCTACATAGATTTGAGGCTCTTATTTTTGGGTTTTCTTGAATCAGGGCTACTTGTTCCTGCCTCCCATGAGCCTTCTGTGCCTTTAGCTCAGCAATGCTAACTGCTGTCACACAGCTCTACATTTTCTGGCCAACCTCTCTGAAATCTCACTTATTGTTACTCTCATCCTTTCAACCCTTTGTCTCCTTTTCCCTAAATTCTGAGGGACTTTCTCAGATATGTCCTCCACACCCGTGGTAAACCTTCACACGGCAGGAAATAGCGATACTGTCCATCGAGCACATATCTTTTTCTTGCTTTCTCTCATCGTGATTCCTCCATCTAATTGCTTTGCCTTTTTCCCCTCTAGACCTTTCCTCCCAGACATTCTGCTTCCATTTCAGAGAGACCTTCATGCAGTTTGTGGGAGTACCATACAGTTTTCTGAAATGACCATCCGGATTCTGTGATAAATTGTTCTCAGTATTTCTCTACCTTATTCCTCCCACCCATCTTTTCTGGGGGCAAGATTTTTCATTGCCCCCTTCTTTGTATTGATAATGATATTGTTTGTTTTACTCATCCTTGGACAGGACAAGGTTGGTTTGTCAGTGTTTGTTAAAGCCAGGAACCGTGATTTGCTCCATGCATGCCCTAAGGGTCGAATTCTCTTCTCCAATTCACGATTTATGCTCACAGATTTCAGTCCACTCCTTGCTTAATAGCTGGCTCTCCCCTGGGATGCCGTGCATTGAATATGCTTCCCTCTTGCTCAGATCTCAGCCCGGCCTCTGGTTCTCAGAGACAACGCAGGATGGGACCAGCCCAGCCCCTGCCAGGCAGAAGCCACGCGAGACTTCATGCCTTGGCAGCTACTTCACGGCTTTGGCAGGGTCACTTGCCTCCCCACGCTACTTCAATCTCTCCCTATTTTCTGTTCAGGCTTTCCTGTGATTCCCAGCACCTGGCTGGACTGGGGGAAATGGGAGAAGAGGAGGAGATAATACTATTTTCGAGGACGACTCCTGAGAAGGGGAATGTTTTCATGAAGGAAAGCAAGAGCACGCCATATGCTGGAGTCGAGGTAGCTGATCCGCGATCCAGATGCATCTACCCCATAATTACCGTGAACCGTTCTAGCTTCTGTCATCAGGCTGTACATTCAGTCTTAGCGCTCCATCTCATCTACGGTTTTAACAAGAAGAGCTGAACGGCTTAGCTTCCGGACCCACCAGACAGCTACCATTTTGAACCGGAAGTCAGCAGGTAGTTTACGTCAAACTTTTTCAATTTCCAAGCAGCTATTAATTCAAAGGGTCAAAAATATGTATAACCCCCAAACTGAAGTCCATGGTGGGCTGTCCTTGTCTTCTCTACACAGTCTGGGTGAAAACTTGGCAGAGCAAGAGAAAAAAGGTGACCAAGTTTTAGTTCAGTTTGGATTAGTTTTATTTTATTTTGCAAATTTTCTTCACAGAATCTTTCAAACGGCAAGTTTAGTTTTCACTCAACATCTCAGCCTCTGCAGGCTGTCCCAGTGGAGGGCTCTCCACTGCTCTGCTGAGGGGCCCCAGGCCGGGTCTGTGAGGTCCCGTTTCTCATAGCCAGTCATGCAATCTACAGAAGCTCTTTCTCACTTAGAGGCCCGCATGCTTCTTCCTGGGCAGGGTGGCTGAACCGGAGCCCCAGAGCCAGGGTCTGTTCCTAGAGAAGGGGGATGGAGTTCCCAGTTACCTGCCGTATAAAAGAGCATCTTTAGGAAAGACCTCATTGAAATCCTGACATCCAAGCCAAGCTTTGAGGAATCTAAGGCAAAGCCATGAGGCTCTCTGGGAAAGAGGGTTCTAGGCAGGAAGAACCACTGCTAGGAGCTTCTTAGGGAAGATGTGGGCCTGGCACACTTACAGCTCAGCAAGGAAGCCAGTGTGGCTTAAGCCAAGGGAGCCAAGGGTTGGGATGGTGGTACCAGGGGGCATCACGCTGACGGCCCAGTAAAAACTGGAGGACTGTGGCTTTGAGTGAGTGAGATGGGAGCCTTGGGAGGATTTTGAGCAGGGGCGTAACACGATATGACAAATAACACTAAACAAGAGTTATCACACTTGCAATGAAAATAAAATACTGGTGAGGCACAGAGGACTCAACAGAAACAGCAAGAGCCACTGGGGACCAGCTTTTTCTGTGGCTTCAGGCTGAGACGGTGGGATGAACGGGAGACACATCTAAATGGCTGGTGGAAGGCCCCAGAACAGGATACTTTGTGGGACCCTAGAAGAAAACCCATGTCAGGTCAACCAGAAGCTTCAGCCAAGCTCTCACCCCATGCCCTGTATCCTCAGATTCCAGAAGAGTGTTCAGAAAGAAACATTCAGCCTGATCAATTTAACTAAAAGTAACAAGGCAAGACCACCTGATCAAAGACGAAGCCAAAAAGGAACAACAGTGTCTTTCCACATTGGATCAGAGCAAAGAGAAGGTCTGGGCAGAGCTCTCCATGTTAAGCGTGAGAAAATAGGGAGGAAAATGGCATTTCAACTATGCAAGCATTCTAGAACACAAAAGGGAAAGGAAAGACAATCTGCAAAAGAACAATAAAACTCTCAGTATGGAGTCATTTATACAAGACTCAGAAACAAGATGATGAAGCAATATGCTGGGTTGAAAAGGCAGATTACCAGGTTAAGGAAACAACTGCAGGTCAAAGCAGCATCCTTACGGATCAAACAAATAAATGTAAACCAGTGGAGAAGAGACTAGGCACAACTAAAAATTCAAACAATGACAAAAAGAAAAGGCTTTACCACCTCACAGTGAATGCAAAGGAAAAAGATAAATGAACCAATCAGTTACAGATGATGATAAATAAAGACTTCAAAGTTGGCCCACATAAAGAATCATTTATATATCCTAAGGAGAGCAACCAACAAATGGGAGAGTGTTTCAGAGATGTCATTTCATATATGTTTGTGATACTAGAAAAATACTAAATCTGCAAATCGTAAGAAATTACTATATTAGAAAAAAACAGGACAATTTACAAGGAGGCACTGAACTTATCCTGATCAACATTATCTATAGAGGAAGACTTTATCCAGACAGATAAAAAGGGAGTGAGGTGGGATCCAGCTGGCCTCAGATTTCACCACAGCAACATTCTTCGAGAAGAAATAAGATTTATGTCCCAAAGCCCTGACTAAAGGAAAATGTAACTCAAGAATATTAAAACTGAAGACATTCTGAAACATGAAAGAACTCAGAAACTATATGAGCCCTCTTGCAAAATATACTGGAAGACTAATGCAATTGCAAGATGAATTTATTAAAACACACCCATACACACACCTCTAGAGTGAAGAAGTTATAGTTCAAAGAACTAGCTATGGGGATCACATGCATTTAACTAAGGTTAAACAACAGCACAACAGCAAAATTTTTTATTGCTGAACACAGTATATTATCAACCATTTTCAGTGTACAATTGTAAAAGTAACAAAATTCAGGACTAAAGAAAGGAGGTGGGAGAAAGTATCAGAGGATGAATCACTTATCTTTGTTTAATTTTATTGAAGTATAATTGAGGTACAATATTAGAGAAGCTACAAGTGTGTAATATAGTGAGTCATAATTTTTAAAGGTTATACTCCATTTATAGTTACTAGAAAATATTAGCTATATTCCCTGTGTTGTACAACATATCCTTGAAGCTTATTTTATACATAATAGTTTGTACCTTTTAATTCCTTACCCCTCTATTGCCCCACCCCTTTCCCTCTCCCCTCTGATAACCACTAGTTTGTTCTCAATATCTGTGAGTCTGCTTCTTTTTTGTTATATTCACTAGTTTGTTGTATTTTTTAGATTCCACATATAAGTGATATTATACAGTATTTGTCTTTCTCTGTCTGACTTTTCACTTAGCATAATGCCCTCCAAGTCCATCCATGTGGCTGCAAATGGCAAAATTTCATTCTTTTTTTATTGCTGAGTAGTATTCCATTGTGTGTGTGTGTGTGTGTGTGTCTGTGTGTGTGTGTTGTGTGTGTGTGAATGTATATCTCACATCTTCTTTATCCATTCATCTGTTATGGACACTTGGGTTGCTTCCATTTCTTGGCAATTGTAAATAGTGCTGCTATGAACATTGGGGTGCATGCATCTTTTTGAATTCACATTTTTGGGGTTTTTCAGATATATACTCAGGAGTGAAACTGCCAGGTCATATGCTAGTTCTATTTTTAATGGGAGAAAATATTTGCAAATAATATGACTGATAAGGGGTTACTGTCCAAAATACATAAACAGCTCGTACAACTCAACATCAAAAAAACAAACAACCCGATTAAAAAATGGGCAGAAGACTTGAATAGACATTTTTCCAAAGAGGGAATGCAGATGGCCAAGAGGCACGTGAAAAAATGCTCAACATCAATCATCATCAGGCAAATGCAGAGAGAAACTACAATAAAATGTCACCTCACACCTCTCAAATGGCTATCATCAAAATGAACACAAATAGCAAATGTTGGTGAGAATGTGGAGAAAAGGAAACCCTCGTACACTGTTAGTAGGAGTGTAAATTAGTGCGGCCACTGTGGAAAACAGTGTGGAGGTTTCTCAAAAAACACTTTACCTTGTATAGTAGGAGGTCATTTTTAATTAGTGTTGCCTGAAAAACTGGAAGATGTATATCAAAAGAGAAAAATGCAACATTTGATTTCATCAAGTTTTTACTTAACCCTACTTAGAGAGATATTTGAGGAAATACTATCACTGGCAATGGAGAAAAAAAGAAACATGATCTAAATTTCAGCAATTTCTTCAGTTTCACTTCAGTTTATTTTTCTTTAGTTACAATCAAGTGTAATTACATAACATTTTTATTTTAAAAAGCATTATGATCTCTAATTAGTTAGCTAGCTTTTTATCTACCTAACTAGCCTTCCACTCTTCCAACCCATCCATATATGCACAGGGATGTTTGGAATGATGTCCACCAGAGTTAATGTTGGTTATTTCTTGCTGGTGGAATTCTGAAGTGATTTGCTGATTTCTTCTTCATACTTAAAAAAAATATTCTTTAAAATTATTTTATTATGAGCATTTATCATTTAATAAGAAATAAAGTTGTGATGTTTTAAAATACATATGTTGGGAATTCCCTGGCAGTCCAGTGGTTAGGACTCTGTGCTTCCACTTCAGGGGCACGGGACTAAGATCCTGCATGCTGCATGGTGCGGCCAAAAACTATTATAATAATAAAATAAAATAAATATGTTTACTTAAGTCTTATATAGTAATAAATCAATATTTGATGGTGTTCTGAAATCAGAATTATTACTCAAGAGTAATTGATGTGGTGAGGGTTTGCTGTATGCTGAGCACACTGTAAACGGGCCTCATATAGACAATGTTATTTTTTTTAAACCTCACAACTTCATGAGCATGTTCCCATTTTAAAGATGAGGAAACTAAATCTCATATATGTTAAGTGATGACATCACTCACTTCCAATCAGCTGAGTAGGAGCTCAAATCCATGTTCTTAATTCCAAGTCCATTCATTCCTTTATCAATTTTGTACAGAGGCCCCACTCTGTCCCACATATTATATATGCTCCACTATGGCACAATTCCTAGACGTCTTCCTGAGGACAAAGTTAAGCATTTCCTCTTTAGACAGTTAAAGAAAAGTGTATAAGAAAGATTTTACAAAAGAAAGATTCAGAGACGCTGATTCATAAACCATCCTGAAATGGTACCCTCTATTTAGCTTGCCGTTTATCTTCTCTTTGGAGATGATATCGTGATTGATTTTACATAAACCCTGCAGATTTATTTTATTTAAAATATAAAATATACTGAAATTGGGACCAGGGTGTCTGTGTATGATTCTTTCAGGTGCACATGGATGCCTTGCGTACTTTCTGTATGTGGCTATATTTCACAATTTAAAAAAAAAAAAAGAATTTTACAGACTGTTAGCAAGGTTTATCAGCTTGTTTCACTCAATAAATTAAATTTTGATCTGTGATAAATAGTAAATCATAGATGATCAACCATATTTAGATAAATGTCTATAGGATTGTGTATTATTTACCTATTGCAATATATACAAAATACCCCCCAAATTACTACTTTAAGCCAGCAAACATTTGTTTATCTCACAGCCGCTGGGTCAGGACACCAAGTACAGCTGAGCTGGCTGTCTCTGGCTCGCTCTTTCTCACACACAAAGCCAGAATCAGTGTGTTGATGGGGCAGCCATCATCAAGCTCAACGGGAGAGGAGTTGCTTCAAAACTCACCCATCTGGCTATTGGCAGGTCTCAGGTCTTTGCTGGCTATGGATCAGAGTCATCAGTTACTTAACCACGTGGTCTGCCCACAATACGCAGTTTGCTTCTCTCCAAATGAGCAATCTCAGAGAGAAAAAGAAAAGGAGACTCAATATGACAGCTGCAGTCTTTTGATAACCTCATCTCAGAAGTTATGTTCGATTGCTTCTGCTTTATTCTATTCATTAGAAGTGAGTTACTAAATCTAGCCCTCACTCAACAGCAGGGGAGTACACAAGGGAGTGAATAGCCGGAGGTGGGGGGTCAAGCTAGAGGCTGCTTACCATAGGCAGAGACAAAAAAGCCATGTACCAAAATGGTAGCAGTAGCTGCCTCTAGTAGTGGATCGGAAGTATGGGTGTTCTTAATAGAATTTTTATTGTTCGTCTTCTTTTCTAAATTATCAATGGTGCTGAGATAGAAATGGTTGACAGCATGGGCTCTGTATTTAAATTCTACTTCTGTCATTCACCACCTGGATAAGACAGAGCCTTACTAAGACTCAGTTTCCCTCGTGCCTACTTCTCATGTTCTTGTGCAGATCGACGTAATCTGTCTGAAAAGAACTCACAAGGAGCACATTTTAAGAGCTCATTAAATGTGGGCATTTATCACTGATGAGTATATAATTTTTGAAATATGAAGAAGAAGGTGGGTAGAAGTTATAATAATACAAAAAATTATCCCGTTTATGCTTACACTTATTTTCATTAGTAGGGGAGGGATACGAACACATAAAACACAGGAAAAGTGAGAGCAAATAATATAAGCAAATGCTAAATTATGTAGATCGAACCACAAGTGAAGTCATTAAAAATAAAGGGAAAATGGAAGATGGAGCAATTGTGGAGAGGAATGCATTTCAGAAGAGGCAGGGCAGGCTGTGGAGAGGTTGATGGGCAGGATTAGAGGATCTGAAATTCTGGTCAGTTCCTCATTTACTGAGTGCCTCCTCCATGCCAGCCACTGAAGATGCAGCGCTGAATAAGGCAGAATGTCTTCAGAAAACTCACAGTCTAGAAGGCAAGGACATCAATAAGAGATCCTTTCAAAGTATTTGGTGACTTCAGAAAGAGAAATAAGCATTTAATCAACAGCTATTTATTGAGCAACTACTATGTGCAGGCATTATAGGAGATACCAAAACCCACTGCCCCCAAAGAGCTCATTGCATAGTTCAGGAGATGGACAATTAAACAGGCAATCTCAAGGCAATGTAACAAATGCTGAAATGAGTACAGCATCCTTTTTTAAAGAGATTACATGACATGGAAGAGCAGAGGAGTGGTTTAGGGATGCAAGGAAGGTCACATATAAGCTGAGACTATGTTAGCCAAGCCAAGGGTTTAAAGAGAGAGTTCTAATTGAAGGAACATCTTAAGCGCAGGGTTCTGAGACAGCGCAGAGAAAGATGACATAACTGGGAGACAGAAGGCTGGCAGGCTTAGGCAGGTTAATCAAGGCCAGATTATGGAGTATTCAGAACTGCAGACAACAGAAAATAGGCGCACGCTTAAAATTTGCAGAGAGCAATGACATCGTGGAGGCTCTATTTAAGGAGGAAGCTGTGTTTCCCTCAGAGGAAGTGTGGATTAAGTGGTGAGCTCAGCGTCTGGAGAGGAGGTGACCTTGACCTCGGAGGTTCATTTCACCTGGAGTCTTCCTCTCAGGATGACTCCCTTAAATTCCTATGACATCTGATCTGGAAGTCCATTGTAACTCCTTCTAAGCTCTGCAGAACCACATGATGCTTGAAGAAACAAGTAGTCTCACGCATCACAGAGAGTGCCGCAAAGAATGACAGAGAAGAGAGCTTTCAAAACAAATAAAAACACACCAGGACTCAATTGGGGTCTTCGTGGAAGGCATATTCGATGGGGGACGTGCCTGCAAAAGCAGAATAGAGCCAGAAACAGGATGGGAGAAGTTCTTAGTCCCCACCATAGTGGGACAACCATCTGATTTTACTATTCTGGAGCAGGGTGACTTTGGGCTAATCCCCTAATCTTTCTGACCCAAGTTTCAAATCTGTAAAAGATAATAACCTCTATTTCAAAGGACTGCTGGAGGGATAAAATGAGATTAACTCTATGAAAGAACGAAGAACAATCCAAAGGTAAGGTAATTTTACTATTATTTTTAGATAGGGAAGAAAGTATAATTCTTAATGCTAGGACTCTGGAGTTTAAGCTTGGGTTCAAATCCCAGTCTTGCAATTACTAACTGTATGATCTTAGGCAAGTTCCTTAACTTCTCTGGGTCTCCAGTTGCTTGCTCATAAAATGGAGAAAATAATAGTAGCCACTTCCTAGGCGTTTTAAGAGACATAAATGTTTAATTCATGTAAAATGCCAAAACAACGTAGATGTATAATGAACTCTCAATAAATATCAGCTAGTAACAGTAGTAGTAGTGGTTGTTATTGTTGCTGTAATAGTGGCACCAGTTGTAACAGTGTTAGTAGCAGTAGTATTTTTGGATTCTGTGACCCTGATTTTTATGATACAGATGGGAATAGAAAAATAACATATTAATGCAAATGAGACTTAATTAGCACCTCAACGTAAGTTCATGTGTCTTGTGGTTTTCAAATCTAATCGCAAGGCTGCAGGATTATTTCCAGATTAAATTTGAGGAAATAGACTTGAAGAAGCTACATGAATTTCTTATGATCACACACCCAGAGAAGGCGACGCGAGGAGTTGGCCTCAAGTTCCCGGATGCTAAATTCAGTGTTCTTTCTGATAAGCTGAGCTGTCTCTGTGTGCTAGGTATGGCACGCTTTAAAAATAATAATTTTGAGGCATCTCAGCAGGAATTTCCTTGAGGTTGAGCTAAAATCAAACTGTATGGTATTAGCAAGTATTGCTGTTCTTTTTAAAAAGCTTTTGTCTTTTCTGGCATTGTCTTCCAGCTTTCTCCTCTAAGGAGAAATTTTCAATTAACCATTAGCTTACGTCACAAACCTTTGTTCTTAAATGGATGATGGGTATATAAATATATAAGTACCTAAATGACAAGCCAACCATGTACATATGGTAATTTAATTTTGAGATGACTACCGTGTTTATGCACTTCTATCAGGCCGCCTACTTTTGATGAATATGCAATTTCTTTCCCACAATTTTATCACTGCCAGTATTTAAGTAAATATTCTAAGTGCAGGACTAGAGAAAACCGTCTATGCCATCCAGATAATTTGCAGCTGGGAAACATAAGCAATAGGGTTTCTGTTTAGATTCTAAGTCTGGTAAATTGCTGCTCTCCACCTTACGAATGTTGTGTGTTTAGCAGGTGTCCAGTGATTTGGAATGTGCCACTACTCTATGACCACCCTGAACGTACCTGATCTCATCTGGAATGTGCCACTGAGGGAAAGAGCACGGATCCCAGATGGGAGTGTAAGATTTAGGATGAAGTTCAATCATTTGACTGAAAATTCCCGAGAATATTTCAGACATTATCACAGATTACGGAATTTTAGAGTTAGTTAAGTAGACAGAAAGGGTACAAAATCTAGCTAAGTGAGATTAACCATGCATAAAAGAAGAGGAAGCACACTCCAGAAAGCAGGAACTGGATGAAAAAAAATAGGATGGTTCTGTACAGGAGCCCATAGGAAGTTTGGTGTCGCTGAAGACACAATGGCAGAGATGAGGCAGAGGTGGGCAAATGTCAGGTGGTAGAGGGTTCCGAATGCTACACAAAGGGACGTGGACTTTACCCTGAGGCCATGGAAGGTTTTAGGGAAGAAGTGGCGCAGCCCATGTGCATTTCAGGTCAATCACACCAGTGGAAATATGAAGAGGATTTGGCAGGATGGTATCATGTCAACAGCAGGCTGGAACTCCCAGCATTCCTTGCTCTTCACTCACAGTTGAATGTGTTCTGAAGCTTTCTGAGCACCACTCTCCTCCCTCCACAGCAAGGAGGCTTGGAGAGTGATTCCGGGAAGTCAGGAACATTCTGGGTTGTCAAAGTCAAAACTGAAAAACCATTCCTGACCAAGAGCAAAGTTGAAACGTTATTAGGCTTCCTAGAGGCCAATGCTGAGGGATGGGAGCCCTTCAGACACAAGTGTGAAACCAGAATTGAGACTCTGGGTGGCCATTCACTCTCCTAGTGTTTTGTTGCATCCTTCAGGGTGTTGGCTGGAGCTGAGCTACTGCACAACCGTGGGTTTTGCAAACCTGAGCTCCTAAGTTTCTTTCCTCAAGCTGCCTCTTCCCTGTACCTCATGCTGCAACTTCACCCTTCTATGAACCTCTGACATCTCAGGGTTTGAAGTAAAACTGAAAGTTCCAAAAGGACCACAAGAGACCTTTCCTCCCCCAACTTCTCCTGCCCAAGTATACCCTTTTCTTTTTACTGCATGTCTATTTCACAGATGTTGGGTTTACTCTGAGTCTGAACTTTGTAGTGAAAGGATGCGATGCTTGGAGTCCAGGCACTTGGTTTTGATTCTGTTTCTGCAGCTTTCTGACCACCTGAACTGCCAATCCATTTAACACATTGAGTCCCAACTTTTCCATCTGCAAAATAGGAAATTAACTAGATGATGCCTGAGGGAACTTTGAGCTCTCTAATATCCTGTGATTGTAAGAACATCCTGTTACCCATCATTGTCCTGGATGCTGAGGAAAAATAAAATGAAACAAGCCCCAAGCCCACCATCACCTTCATAATATAGCCATGACACTGATAATAGGTAGATATGCAAATGATGTTGTAGGCGAATGCTTATGACATGGAAAATTCTTCAGCTCTATTGTCAAGTGAGAAAAAAGGCTACAAGGAGTAGAGTGTGATCTCATTTTTGTAAAATAAGTAAATACATAGAAAAAAATACCCCAAAGGTGATCTCACAGTCATCTCTGGTCATGAAATTTTCTGTGTTTTTGTTCTTGTTTATTTTTATTTTATGATTTTTTTACAAAGAAGGTACATTATTTTTGCAATAATAAAATAAATCTTATAAAATAATAGGAGTGTTCTCTGGACAATCGTGGATCTATTGACCATTCTTATGAGGAATTAATGAAGACTTTCCAGATGGCATGACATTTATTCTAGAATGTGACGGTCAAATAAGAGTAATTCATTTCTCAGCAACCCCTCCATCCATCCATTGTCCCTTTCTCTTCTCCTGAATACAGGATATGGTTTCTCATGAATAAGCATTGACCTCCTCCTCTAAAGTATACACTACTTGAAAGCAAAAGACCATTCTCCTGGTTCTCCAGTATCCTCTCTGAATAAATACCAAGCATTTGTCCCCCAGAATATACAGAGTAAATAAACTTGCACTTAAGATGCGGATTTTGTTGAAGGCAGAGATGTTGATTTATACTCTGCTCATGCTTGTGCAAAAATCCTCCATCTCTGGTTTCTCAGTGGTTGGTGCACCAGTTTCCCGAATCTAAGGTCATGAGTTTACTTCCTGCATCACTTAGCTTCACTGTCTTCTTCTGTGGCTTGGACCAAAATCCCAACAACATGTCACTGCACTGGGAAAGCTGAGTAGAGACAGAAAAATAAACCAGCCAAGTACAAGGGACCTAAGATGTGAATGGATGGTTCTATCCTATGAGGTATCATGGAGTTACTGGTGTAGAGTGGAGGTAGAAGGAATGGAGGGAAGAGAAATTAAGGAAAACCCCACTTCGTAGACCTAGGCTAAAACAAGGTGAAATCAAACCTTGGGAAAAGAGCACTTGTCTGCTGCACTGCATCTCTTTAAATACCAACTATCTACATGCCAGCAATGCCCAAATTTATGTCTCTAGCCCAGACCTAGCTCCCAAACTCCAGATTAAAATTCAGCTCTCTACTTGATATGTCCACTTGGATACCAAACCAACCTCTCAAACTCAACATGTCCTAAACCAAATTCCTGATCTTCCCTCTCCAAGCTTAGGCTCTTTGCTGCTTCCCCATCTCAGAAAATGGCAATCAGCTCTCCAGTTGCTTAGGTGAAAATCTAGGAATAACATACAGATGGCCAAAAAGCACATGAAAAGATGCTCAACATCACTAATTATTAGAGAAATGCAAATCAAAAATACAACGAGGTATCAGTTCACACCGGTCAGAACGGCCATCATCAAAAAATCTACAAACAATAAATGCTGGAGAGGGTGTGGAGAAAACCCTCCTACACTGTCGGTCAGAATGTAAATTGATATAGCCACTATGGAGAACAGTATGCAGGTTCCTTAAAAAACTAAAAATAGAGCTACCATATGAACTAGCAACCCCACTCCTGGGCATATATCCGGAGAAAACCATAATTCAAAAAACACATGCACCCCAATGTTCATTGCAGCACTATTTACAATAGCTAGGATATGGCAGCAACCTAAATGTCCATTGACAGAGGAACGGATAAAGAGGATGTGGTACGTATATACAATGGAATATTACTCAGCCATTAAAAAGAATGAAATAATACCATTCGCAGCAACATGGATGGACCTAGAGATTGTCATACTGAGTGAAGTAAGTCAGACAGAGAGAGACAAAAATCATATGATATTGCTTATATGTGAAATCTAAACAAAGAAGAAAAAAACGTATAGATGAACTTATTCGCAAAACAGAAATAGAGTCACAGATGTAGAAAACAAACTTGTGGTTACCAGGAGGGACAGTGGGCGGGGGGAGGGATAAATTGGGAGATTGGGATTGACACATAGACACTACTATATAAAAATTAGATAACTGATAAGGACCCACTGTATAGCACAGGGAACTCTTCTCAATACTCCATAATGACCTATATGGGAAAAGAATCTTAAAAAGAGTGGATATATGTATATGTATATGTATAACTGATTCACTTTGCTGTACACTTGAAACTAACACAACATTGTAAATCAAGTATACTCCAATAAAAATTTTTTTAAATAAATAAAATAAAATCCAGGAATAGGAATTATCTGTGCTGTCTCTCATACCCCACATTTGTCAGGAAATACGCTTGGCTCTATCTTCAGAAAATATTAAAATTCAGCCATTTCTCACCAACCCACCACTACCACTCTGGTCCAAGCCACCATTATCTTTCACCTGCATTACTGTAATAACCTCCTGACTTTTCCCCTCCTGCCTTAACCCCCTACGGTCTATTCTAAGCACAGCAGCCAGAGTGATCCTCTTAAGACACACATTATTTTATGCCTTTCAAGCCCTGCTCAAAATATTGCACTGGCTCTCCACTTCACTCAAATAGAAGTCAAAGTGTTTTGTAGACAATGGGTCTGCAGACCCGATGTGCTATGGTTCCCATTAGTTCTCTTGCCTGATTTCAACCACTCAGCTTTTACCACATGGCTCTCCTTCCCACTCCTACACAATCACCCACTGCTTACTATTCATGGTTGTTTGTGTACATCTTCTCTAACTGTTGAGTGATAGGAATAGCTAATCTTTGAAATCTCATATTTGCGCAGCAGTTAACAAATTACTTCCATATATAATATTTCATTAAATCCTCACAATAGTGTTGTAAACTAAGTGTTCCTTTTCCCTTTTTACAGGTAATCAATTTGAGGCTCAGAGAGGTTAAGCAACTCACCACGCTTCACATGGTTAGTAATTGGTACACTTGTATTCAAATATAGGTCTGTTTGACCCTAATGGGTGAAAAGAAGACTTCAAGTTGATTGATTCCTCTTAGATTAAGGTCCTTTACTTAATAATTTTATTTAATCTCCTTAACCTATCGTCTTCTCTCCTTCCATTAGGTCCTACTCCGTTATGCAAGGTGTCTTGTACATAGCAAATGATCATAAAATGTTGATAAGCATCATTGTCCTCCTCCTCCTCCTCCTCACATTACAAACTCTATCTTTTGAGTCCTTGCTTCAGTCTTCATGGGTTATGTTCTTTTTATTTCTTCATTCATGAACTAAAGAAACAGACTTGTGGGCAGCAAGGTTGGATAAATTCGGTAGGCAATAATTGTCCCTGTTTCTTTTTCTTCTTTCTAAAAATTGCTGCCTATTTGTTCCCACTGTCTGTGACCATTCCTAAAGAGATGCTTGGTTCATTGAGTTCCTACCTAATTCCCTTCCCACCAGCAATGCAGTTATTCAACTTGCCAATTGTCTGTTTCCAAGTAGCCTCACAGTTCCCATTTGTAAAAGTCAATATGGTCTAACTCATCATTATTCCCTAAATGGTTCACTTATATCCTGGGATATAATTCCTCTTCTTCCTTTTCAGAAAGTGTTCAAAGCTTGTTCAGTTATCTAGTCAACAAGTATTTGTTTAGCAACTAACATGGCCCAACCTCTGATTTAGGAATTGGGAATAGACAAAGAGATAGGACCTTGGCCTTCTGACGGTATAACAATGGACAAAGATAGGAACTGAGGTAATTTTAATCTATACCTAGGACATAAATGTCTGAGATTTACCTAGGAGCTCAATCAATCTCCATTTTACAGATTTTAAAACCGAAGCCCAATTTTTTAAAACAGTTTTCAGTTTTTTATACTAATTATTTTTATCCCAACAGGGTTTAAGTTTTCAAAGGATCATGTACCCATTTTTTTAAATACTATTTTTAAGTGATTTTGATGGTTCACAGTTTTCTTAATTGAAGATGCCAGTTAAGGCTTCTAATTAGCATGAGGCTGTGTTGCTATACTAAATTGATTTCATTCCAGCAAAATTAGAAAAACTTGACATTTTGCTGAGCCTGTGCATTACTAATAAGTTTAAATATATTTTTTTCTATTATAATCGCCACAATTTGTGTGTGTGGATTCCTGGGGATTTAGGGAGAACACTTTAAGAAAATCTGCTAAGATAGGAGAATAATGATGCCAGCATCAAGACCAGGGCCCAAAGTCTTGCTGTCTACCCATATGTCTCCATTGATCATTCATTCAACAACCATTCCTTGAGCCCCAGCTGTGCTCTGGTTTCTCTGATATGTATTGTGATACAAAGAGCTACAGAAGCTCTCAGATAAGAAGGAGGCTGAGAATTTAGGCTTGTGAGCAGTGAACCATTCAAAGAAGTCAGACTAAGTGGAGGAATAGTGAACAGAAGTTTGGAAGAGTTATGAAGGGATCTAGTTTTAAGAATTTAACTCTATTTCTGCTTTGTTTCAGACCTTTTCTCTTTTGTTGTGTTTCTCCTTTTAATTATTGTTCAAAATTCTTTATACCAGCATGTCACAGTTTATTCAACTTGCCCCCATCATTAGCTATTTGACATTTTTACACTGTTAAAAATAATATGTATGGCCTTCATTTATTCCATAAACACTTACTGAGCATCTACTAAGTGTAAGACACAATTTTCCCATATGGGGTTAGGAAGTCGATTCAGGAAGACATTCTGCTTGAAATAAGTTTTCAGCCTAGTAGAATATAGCTAGATCATTAGGTAGATATACTCATGCCATAAGAGGAATTGCATGAGTGCTGTAAGAGATGCCCAGTTACACTTCTAGAACAAATGATTCTATAATTCAGGGTCAGTGAATTATAAAAGACAGGAAGATTAAATTAGAATAGTTAGGGCAAATCATGCAATGTCTTGAGCTCCAAGTTAGAGAGGCTGTGCTACTTTTAGAGATCAGTGGGTTACCATCCATTAAGGCATCATAGAATAATGGTTAAAAGAGCACAGATCCAACAATAAAACGTTTAAATAAATCATGATATGTACAAATAAAGGAACACCTTGGAGTCATTAAAATAAGTGGTAGAAGAATAACTAGTGGCTTGAAAAGGATTTATAATACTATCTGCATAGAAAAGTCAAATTATAAAGCAATATATCCAGTATGATCCCAATTTTGGATCAGAAACAAAATATAGAAAAAAGCTGGAAAGACAAGCTCAGCAATTTCTTCCTGGTTATTTCAGAGTATAGGGATTATGAGGGATTTCATTTTCTTCTCCATGTTTTGCTTTCTTTTTTCCATTTTTTTCAACTGAGCACTTAATACACCCTTAATTGTTCAGTATTTGGATTGTTTCCAATTTCCATTATTGGGAGTAATGGTTTGCTGAACATCCTTGTACATAAATATTTGTATGCATACCTGTCCATTCATGTTAAGTGGAATTTGGGATCATGAGGTATGCCCACAGGACACATGTTAGTTTGGTATTTAAATTTTTAACTTAAAAAATAAAAAATACATGGACTCTGGAGCCCGACTCCCTAGGTTTGAACGTGAACTCCACTGCTTCCTAGACTGTAACCTCCAGCAAGTTACATTAGTTTTCTGTGCCTCATTTCACTCTTTTTAAAATGAGGATATTAACTGTACCCTCCTCATGGGATTGTTGGCAAGATTAGATGCATTAATTCCTATAAGGGCTTACAGCAGTGCCCGGCATATGGTGAGTGCTTAATAAATGTTAGAAATCATGGATTTTTATTGTTGATAATACAATAACAAGTTTTCTTATTTTGTTTTTCCCTGGTGCTTTTTTTTGGGGGGAGGGTTTCATTTAATCTTTTCTATTAGGACAGTATGTCATACCTGTCAATTAATCTTTTACTCTCATAATTTCTTCCTATAACCTATAACCACTTTAGAAAATGCTTTTTAAGGATAATCCCCAGGTCAGAGCATACAAACCATTTGTTTTTCTGCTCTTGATATGAAAACTTATTTTTTAAATATTCTTTCAACTATCCAAACACTAGTCACAACATATTTTGGCATGGAAGTTAGTTAGGATGTAGTTCTACGATGTCAAAAGCAATTTTGAAAGAACACTGGGCTCCCTAAAGGATTTCAGGCTTCACTTTTCAAGGGAATATTACAGCTCGAACAAGCATTTGTTCCCAACGTTTCCCTCTGGGGCCTTACTGAGATATCAGATGAAAGCAAGAGAAGGGGTCTTTTTTTATAAAGTAGAAGACGCTCCTGCCAGAAGCAATTACTTAGCACGGAAGAACACATCCTTTAAAATTTGGGGGTTTTGTAGAGGATAAACCTATCACATAAAATGTTCTGTTAAACAAAGCCTTCCCTGCAACGTGAAGCTCCTTTAGAATCCAGACTATTCTATACGGTGGCAAAAGAAATAAGCCCTTTCCAGAATCCTTTGCACTTCCCTCCCTACATATCTGTAACTGATAGGAAAATTATACGCATGCCTCACAGGAAAGGAGTACTGCAATCAGGATACCTGGTGTTTAGGCTCACTCTGCTGCTAATTACATGGGTGACATTGCACTCACAGTTACAATATAACTTCTCTGAATTTCAATTTTCTATCTGTAGAAATGAGGCATGGAATCAGCTGATTTCCAAGTTCCTTTTGGTCCAACATTCTAACTTGCTTTTCCTTCTTTTGTCATTTCCTTCCAGACTTGGCTCAGAATTAGGAATGCATTAAATATTACAGCAGAATTCCCCTTAGCGCTTGGAGAGTGAGGGTGAAAATTCCTAGGCTAATATCTTCTTCCTTAACACACAACCCATATTTACAAGAACCTATTAGGCGTCAGATACTGTTGTGTGGTGGAGACAGATTATGCGCGAAATAGAAACAGTCGAAGTCTTTTGAAGTTTACCATAGCTCAGACAGTTGAGCAAGGGATGACAATTAAATTTGATAGGTGCTCTAACTTCCGAGGATAGCCAGCTTTGAGAGGCTGTGATTTGAAAGCTGGACCAACAGGAGAGAAGATTCTAATTGTACTGATGTGTCAGTTTCTTCAGTCAACCCTCCCTGGCCCTTCTCAAAATCTTTAGTCCAGACTAAGGAGATGTTCCTCCTCAGGGCTCCCACGGCACCTGTGCTTACTGCCATCTGATCCTTTAATACACTGCTTTGAAAAGGTCTGTGGATCTGTGTCTACCCCAATAGACTGCGAGGACGTCAAGAAGTAGCACGATTTTAATTTCATTTCATGCCTCCACCTACTTTAGCATATAGCGCAGTTCTTGATGCCTAGTTGGGGACCAGAAACTGTTTGTTGGCAAGAATTAAGAAGTAATCCACTTACCATTTAAGAAAAGCTGTGATAGGTGGTGGGACTCAGGATGTAATTAGAGTCTGATCAGCCCAGGAGTCAAGGTCCATCTCTGGCCAACATAATACCGTCTTACATAGAAAATATCCAAATAAAGGTAATTCTTTGATTATCTTCATTCTCATGTACAGTTTTCTTTTACTGCTCGTGTATCTGTAATGCCCACGTTTAAAAAGCCATCTGGGAGGGCTCCCCTGGTGGTGCAGTGGTTGAGAGTCCGCCTGCCGATGCAGGGGACGCAGGTTCGTGCCCCGGTCCGGGAGGATCCCACGTGCCGCGGAGCGGCTGGGCCCGCGGGCCATGGCCGCTGAGCCTGCGCGTCCGGAGCCTATGCCCCGCAACGGGAGAGGCCACAGCAGTGAGGGGCCCGGGTACCGCAAAAAAAAAAAAAAAAAGAAAAGAAAGAAAAAAGCCATCTGGAAGCATGACATTAACAAAGCTCTATGATTTCTCTGCAAGAGGTGAACACATGTACACACGGAATAACTTGACATTTCTCTGGCTTTTTCTGTTCAATATTGGGGTCTTATCAGCAAGTGGTCCCTAACTCTCATTTCAGGGTGCACGTTTCTAATAAACTCAATAAAAGTCCAAAATTAACAAAAGTATTTTAATACAGCTCTAAAGTATTGGCACCACCGTGCTGATCGTCTAAAAGCGGACAAGCAGCATTCTGATGAAGCTCTGGGGTACCCCTGCCAGGCAACCTCTTTTGCCAGCTTGAATCAGAAGAAAAACTTTCTGAGTGTACAGCTGGCTTGTTGTCTGGGGATCTGCGGGTGAGTTATCAGCTAACACCTTTGCTTCCTCCGTTACCTGGCCCTGATCCATCTTTCCTCCTTTTATTTCTTCAGCTCCTCCTTGCTCTTGCTAAGCTGAGTCTCTCTGTTCTCTCTGAAAGCCCAGCTCTCTTCCACCTCCTTGGCTTTGCATGGAATGAACTTCTGGCATCAACACTCTTCCACTTTCCAAACCATCTTCACTTATTCAAATCTTTCTCGTTTTCAAGGTCCAAATCACATAGCAAATGCTCCAAAGTGTCTTTTCTGATCACTCCAGCTTAATATAGCCTTTCCCTCCTCTGAGCTTTGTATGGAACCCTCTATTTATACATATTCTTCTTATAACTTCCTGCCTGGTGTTCTGGGAATTCGTGGACTGGCCTTATCTTCCCTGCTAGCTGCAGGCTCACTGAAGGATGATTCATTGCTGTATATTCCCAGCACCCAGGACACAGCGGATGCTCTACACGTTTGAGACTGTAGCGAGGATTGGTGCTCCCACTCCTGGGTTTCTCATTCTTCAAAATCATAGACGAAACTGGTGTTTGAAAGGAGTGAGGGAAAACTGAGAGACTTGGTGGCTATAGAACTTCCTCAAATTGCCTCCTCTGTTCTCTCTGGTCTGCACTCAAGGTAGGCTGATTCTTGGATGGAAAGCATTCAATTCCAAGGACACAGTGTGAAAGAAAGCATAAAGCTGTGAGGAAGCATTGACTCCTGTAAACTGTGGAGTGACTTGAATGCAGAATCCACAGTGGAGAAGGAGATGTAACTGGAACGGCAGAGAAATCTTCAGATGGAGAGCTACCCAAGGATGTTGAGCACGTGTGGTTCTGAAAGAGAACCCTGAATGTGGTTTGATTAAAAGACTAGGAAGGGGCAGGGCAACCAGCTAAGGGAAAGTTCACTGCGATTCATTGACTATACAATTTCTTTTGATTTACCCTGGGGTGGAAGAAGAAGAAATGGTCAATTTGGAGAGCACGCAAACACCTTTTTTACAATTAAAAAAAACTTGCAAAAAGCAAATGAGCTAACTGTACATGGAAGCCTTCAAAAAACCAAGGCAACACACAAATGTAAGATATGCATTTCCCCAGGCTAAGGGAAGAAGGCAGCTTCAAATTAAGCTCTGTTTCCAGGCACATCATATTTATTCATTTTATTTGCACAGTGATTTACACCTATTTTCATTTGAAACATCCATTGTTCCCCAGAAAATGAGGAGGACAAGGGTACTAGGGAAGCTGGCTGAGCTGAGAGAGGAGCAAAGCACAGACCATTAAATTCAAAAATGTATTTTAAGCTAACACAACATTGTAAATCAACTATACTCCAATTAAAAAAAAATTTAACGTATTTTAAAGTAAAAAAATCCAAAACATATTTTTTTCTTTTAACTCTTCATACTCATGTGTCTTTGGGTAAATTTTGGTTCATTTCCGTCCTGGGATTAATGGCCGAATTCAAAGTAAATAACTAGTGTTCACTGAAAAAGGTATTTCCCTTCATCTTAGTTCCTTTTTTCTTCTGTTTTGGATATTCTGCTTTCTTGTGGCTGCCATTTTGAGAGTTCTAAAAATAATATGTAAAGAGAGATGATAAGTGGAGAGAAATTCGAGGGGAGGAAGGAACTCAGAGTCGGTCGCCTTGAATTGTGTCCTTATTCCCTCCTCTTCACTGGGCAGAGCACTTGATGAAGAGCCACAGGACCGACATTCTTGTCCAGGGTCTTTTATGAATCCACTAAAGTCCATTTTCCTATATGATAAGTGGGATTAACAATAATAACAGCTAACCTTTAGAACCCGTTGCTCTATAATGTATCTCGGGGGCCAGCAGCTATAGTTTGTAGACCAAATCAACGAATCCAGCACACCACTTGTATAGCCAAGAGCTAAGAATGATTTTTACATTTTAAATGATGGGGGGGGGGAATCAAAATAATAATGATGTTTTGTGACATGTGAAAATGATGTGAAATCTAAATTTGGTGTCCATAAATAAAATTGTATTAGCATACAGACATAACCATTCATTTATCTATTGTCTACAATGCGTTCCACATTGTCTTAGGTCAGGCTGCTATAACAAAATACCATAGACCAGTGACTTAACCGAAATTTATTTCTCAAGGTTTTAGAGACCAGGAAGTTCAAGATCAAGGTGCTGGCAGATTCAGTGTCTGGAGAGAACCCTCTTCCTGGTTCATATACAGCTGCCTTCTCGCTGTGTCCTTACATGGTGAAGAGCAGAGAGAGATTAATTCTTTGTCTTCTTATAGGGGCACTAATTCCATCATGTGGGCCCCATACTCATGACCTCATCTAAACCTAATTACCTCCCAAAGGCCCCACCTCCAAGTACCATCACATTGGGCGTTTAGGGTCTCAACATATGAATGCTGGAGAGACACAAATATGCAGGTCATAACACACTGCAATGGGAGAGCTCAGTAGCTACAACAGAGACCACATGGCCTGCAAAACCTAACGCATTTACTATCTGACCTTTTACAGAAAATGTTTGCTGACGCCTGCTCTATGCTTTCCACAGTCCTACAAGTGAGTTTCCCCCAGTTTTCCATTTTACAGGTGAGGAGACTAGGAAACAGAGTGATTTCTCTAGTTAACTATTACACAGGTAGGAAGTGGACTCAGAATCCATACCACCCAGGTAGTCAGACTCCAAAATGTTCATTCTCCTACGCTATCTAACGCTGTCTTCCTACTCTTCTGTGTTGTTCCCCAAAGCAATCATTCAAAATCCCTTGAATGAGTTTGAAGTTGAAGTCCATGGCCTCTGAGAAGTCTTTCTCCACTACTTCAGCCTCTATGACTCATTTTCTCTTCCTAAATTTTCATATCACTTTTGGTTCCATTCTTGGTGGCTCTTAGCCACCCACTGCAGTCACTGTGTTCCTCTCCCAGTAGATTGTGAAACCCACTGAGAACAGGTGATATGCCTTTATTCTTACACCCCTGCCATTAGCACAGTGCTGACTTGTGACAGGGGCTCGAAAACTGTGAGTTGATTGAACAAATGTGACTTAATAGGTGAGCGTGACTCTTCTCCCCTCTACTGAAGTAAGATCGTTTAGGACAGGGAACAAAACCTCAGCTTCTTATGTTTCTCCCCACAGGGAAGAGAACAATTCTAGTTCCCAATGGCCCACTATTAGAGAGTCCCTGCACTGACTGAAAATGAAATTAAAGATGTTATAACCCTCGTTTACTGACAAAGCTGTTTGACCCAATCCACTGAGAGGGATTGCCTGCTTTGGGGCCATTTCAGGGTTTTCTTCTCCGTTCATCCTTCCTATTGCTAGCCGGGTCATTTCTCTTCTCTCTTTAAGAGCCTTTATTGACTCACCACTATCTACAGAATCAAGTCTAATTTCCGCAGCTCGGCGTTCAGAATCCTCGTGCGTTTGAGCCCAACCAACTCTCCAGCTACATCTTTCCTTCTGTTTTCTCACATCCTAGATTCCTCAATATTCCCCAAACCGCTATCCCCGTCCTATGACCATGCCTTTTGACCATGCTGTTTCTCACCCACACGTCTCCATCCACCCATATCTTCAAATGCCATATGCCATGTTGAAATGCCACCTCCTTGAGGACAAGGAATATGCCTCAGTCATCTCCACTTGTCCTATGGTGTCCTTAACCCAGCAGCTGCACACAGTAAGTGCTCAATATTGGCTTGTTTGCTGCTAGGTTCCAATCCTTTATCCATCTACCTGATCTCACCTGGATCCTTTATGGCTAGATAGGGGTAGGGGCACCGTGTGAGGGCAGGGAAAGGAGCAAAGGCTTCTGTGTCTTCCTCAGGCTCATTCACTCATTTCCTCCAGCATTTATTAAGCACCTACAATGTGCCAGGCAACATGCTGAAAAGTTTACATTTATTATCATTCTTTCACTTACATTCCCACGTGATAGGTACTATTATTAGTTTCGTTAGGCAAAAAAAGAGAAACCTGGGCTCAGAGAGGTGGTACAATTTGCCCAAGGTCACACAGCAAATTTATGTCTGATCATAGAAAAAAACCTATGGTCTTTCCATTATATGTCATCACCCTAAGACAAAAACCCTGACAGCAAGGAGCTCACAGACTTACAGAGGATTTGAGTTTTATAGCCTGTTCATTGACATATTCATCCATTCATTCTCCAAATACCGCACCAGGCATCAGAAACACAAGCAGGGATCCTGCCATCTTGGACATTACATTAAGTGGGAGATGTGCAATAAACAAATAAAGAAATAAACAAAATAATTATAGACTTTGATAAGTGCTATGATGAAGGCCACCATTTGTGGTAGACTGAAGGCAAGGTTCTTTGAGGAACAGACGTTAAGCTGGAGACCTCAAGAATGAGAATGAGATTCACAATGGGCCAGGAGGAGAGCTTTCAAAGTAGCTAGAACAGCTAGCGCAAAGGCCCTGAGACTTGCAATACAGGGGGCTTGTTCGCAAAACAGGAAGGAGGCCAGTGTGGCCGAGCAAGAGAGATGGGGGTGATGCCAGGTGAAGTTGGAGGGCTGGAAAACCGCCATGTGACTCCGTGTTGTAGAAAGAAGCCGTTCATCCGATGTGATCATAAGCACTTTGTGAATGGTAAACGCCCCACAAAGGTAACTGATTAGTACAGTTCTAAAAACTCGAATCCTGGTGTGTTATTCATCACTTTTTTAGATTTTAGAGAGGTAATGTAGTGAGCATAGAGAAGTTATGAAATACCTTAGCAGGGACTAGAGTATACCCCATAACCACACACATTAATATTTCTGCAGTGAAGCATGTGAATACCCACACTAAGTGGGATAAATAAAGGGTACAGATAACTTTGTGGCAGTTCGAGGCAAGCGCTACTGCCAAATAAGTTTGTCAGCTCAGTTTTTACCCAAAATGGGTCACAAAATTTTGCTTTTCACAGTATATTAGATTTCAAGGTTATACATAAGGGACGGTGAATTGGTGTCTGTCTCATCGCTGCTCTTCTCTTTTCCTCTCTCTGCCAGAAATGCTCCCTGCACAGCTGCTTGGGTCCTTACCCACCCTGTTAATCTTCAAAGCCCAGGTCGGGTGCCACCTCTGAGAAGCCACTCCTGCACCCCATTCCCAGAGGAAGTTAATTTTTCTGGCTCCTAGCTGCTTCTGTACATTGCACGAATAGCTGTTGCCTTGTCGAGCTGTACCGTAAGTCTGTATCTATAGCACTGAGCCCTTGAGGGCAGCAAACACGTCTCACTCATCCTTAGTCTCAAGACTGAGCACGGCGCTCCACTCAAGATGTCGTTCAAACATTGCTTGCCGTATTGAGCTCACTGACCTTCCACCAGGTCTCCCTTCCTTTGGCATCATTCTTCATCAAAAGCGTCCACACGCTCTCTGTTTTATCTGGATAAGACAACTGCTTTGACTTACTCAAAAATTCGGCTGCTTCACTCAATAAATGCTTTTTCCCACTCAATTTCCAGCCCAATGTGGGTCAGCAGCGTCTTCTTCTCTTTGTGGTTATTTAGAGACCCTGGCTCCTTTATTCAGTAGCTCTGACATTTTCTAGGACCTTGGAGTTTCCACTGGACCCTCTGCATCCAACCAGCAGGCAAAGGATGGGAGAGAACACGAGAATTTTCTGGCAGGGACGACAGATCTGAAAGTGATATTCACCATTTCTGCCCATTTGTTATTGGCTGTAACTTGATTACACAACCACATCTAACTATAAAGGAGGCAGGAAATTTCATCCTGTGGTATGCTCAGAAGGAAGAGGAAGAGGTTTAGGGAGTGTCTGGCTAGTCTCTGCCACAATCTCCATCAATGCAACTTATTTTTCAATGGGAAAAATAACCTATTTTCTGTTGAAAGAAGGCAACCACTGTTCAAACATCTAATAAACAACATTTTCTTTGACTCTAGAGTGCCAAATCCTAGTGCAGTCCCTCAGTGATCACCCAAGCAGTATCCCACGATGATAACATATTTCAAGAATGCCGTACGTTCAGCAAACCCTACAGACACTTCCAATGCCTCCCTCTCATCACCTGTGATGAGAGTACCTCCTTAGAATTCTTCCCTTCTATCATACGTCTTTTTGGATGGTCTGCTTCTTGTCCAAACCCTTTGGATAACCGGGTCCATTTGGTCAGACTGGAAGGCAGAGGAGCAAACTGACCTCACTGACCTTTCCCATCTAAAAGAGTGATGGATGTGTAAAGAGGCGCAAAACATATGAAACCCAAGAGAGTAAATCATAATTCATTGAGGAGGTAAAACAAAGGAAGTTCATGTGACTTATTCACATACAGATTTTTTTTTAATTGTCAAATGAGGAACTCTACAAACCTGGGTGGGGTTTTCAACATGATTGGTCTAGCTGAAACAGAGGGGGAAGTGAAAGTCAAGGGACAGAATGGAACATTGATTTGGGGTACAAAACCTACACTGTCACAAATGTTTGGGTTTGTTTTTCAAACTCCTTAAGATCTGTGTTGCAAAGAGAAAACCTCTGACAATCTGGTGGGTGGCCATGAAAACGTGCTGCTCAACTCTTCCGCGATGAGAAGCATAGTTGACTAAATGCCCTGTTGCCGGGCCCACTACTGCGTTCGTGCCAAGACCACACCCCCACCCCCCAAAGGATGCTCCCTGCAAATGACTGAGGATGGCAAGAGGACTAGCCCTAGTCCATTTCTGCAGGACAGAGAACTGCTGTCATGGGCAGTTTGGGCTCCAGGACTCCCACTGGCTAGCCAAATACTAGATTTTAGATGTGCACTCCGGTGCGAGATTCTTTCCCCCCCAATTCCTCCTTCCCCCTCTCCTTTCACAGGTGTGAGACCTGCACTGGGGTCTGAAAGCTCTCCCTGCCTCCTTCTACTTCCTCCTCTTTCTTCACAGGTGTTTCCTCCAACAAATCTCTTGGGCATTTCTTCCTGTCCTAGTGTGTGCTTCTCAGAAGCCAAACTTCCACATTAGTCCATTCAGAGCTCCAGGAGATCCAGTCAGAGATATTTTTTAATAGCTCCCCTTACATTTAGTGTGAATTTTATCCAGAAAGTTGGAAAGAACTGAGCATAGAAAGACAAGTGTTCTCATAGTCCTTGACCAAGGAATTTCTGGCCCCTGAAGAAACTCTCCTCTCAGACCCCGCTGAGTAACAGTAATAATAGTTACCACAACAAAATCCTCTCATCTTTACTCTGCAATAACCAGCTAAATTATATGGGTGGGTACTAAATTCTCACTTTAGAGGTCAGAGGTCCTAGAATGCTGAGGTGACTTGATGAAGTGACCATGTGTTAGTGGACAGCATGGTGAAGACGGACATCGTCCAGCCCCCAGGCCTCTATGTATTCCATGCTGCCACATTACATAACTCCATCTTTCACACCCAACTGCAGGACGGAATCAACTCAGGCAACCTGAAGTGGCTATTTGACTGACATGATTAGCCAACTCAACCTAAAGAAACTCATTTACGCAAAACAAATAGACATCAGTTCCATGGGTATTTTTTAACCGCCCTTAGTTGACTGGTCAGAGTCACTTTCAGCAAAGCCTGAAAGGCCCCGTCAGGTTCTGAATATAATCTCAGTACCCAGAGCCATGCCAACAATACAGATGTATTCTTTGCCTCACAATTACTGGACTGACATTGGGGTTTCCCAAATAGCAACATCTGTTTTTCAAATATGACAAATTTACAGCTGTCTTTGTAAAAGCTGCTCATTTCAATGGCAGACTGAAGACCATAACATGTTGGCAAAAGCAATTACAGATAGCATTTATTGTACCCATACTTTGCTGCAAACACTGTGCCAGAACAACCCTCAATTATTGCCCCAGTTTGCAGATGAGGGGATTGAGGCTTGGAGATATTAAGCAACTTACCCAGTGAGTCACAGCTAATAAGTGATAGAGATCAGATTCAACTGAGATTAGACAATCACTCAATCATTCTATCTCCTTCCTAAGAATACTCTAGAATCAAGCATAAAAGTGCCCATTTTGACCCAATAATGGGGGCAAACAAGACTGAAATCATGAAAAATGCAGGAGAATCACCTACTTAAAAGAAAATATTTTCTACTGCTTCATTCAAACTGGATGAACTAAGTGATACCTAGAGAGGGTGTTTAGACATTTTGAGCTATGAGCTCAGTGGAAGAGGTTTATAATTATCTCATTAAGTGCTTAATAAACTAATGCTTCCAAGGTGCTTGGTGACTTCAAACCATCTCTCTGTAATATTTTCTTCAGATCTCTGTGATTTTGTTGACATTCTAATAGATGAGCTTGCAAAGCCATAGGAAACTGCCCAGAGAGAAGATGAACGAGAACAAGGCACCTTGATTTTTCATTTTGCTGAGAATGGTCTTGGTCATGCCCATGCAAGCAGGCCTTGAATGTACCTTCCAGTCCTCTCCTTGACCACAAAGATCAACCCACACCAAAGGCTGCAAATGAACACTGTGATAGGTCAGATTCATTTCTTACCATGTTACCAAATTTGGGAAGGCTCATCTTCAGACAGGAAGAATAGCTCCAGGACAGCCAGACTCAGAGAAATGAGGAAACCAGAATAAATGAGAAAAAAGGACAATCTAGTCAATATATTCATCCATTACTTTATTCATTCCCCAACAAATATATATTGAGTGCCTGTTTTAGGTCAGGCACTGGGTTAGGAACTGTGAACAAAACAGACATGTTCTCTAGCCATGAGAAGGAAAGAGAGATGCCAAAGGAAGTACTGCCTGCCCCATGGCCATGACCCTTTCCTTGTTCCAGCCCCAGTGGATGAATCACGATTCTTTACAGCTAACCATAGTAACTGCATTCGCCTTGCCGGAGACGGGTTTGGGGCTGGACATGTGACATACTTCTGGTCAACGGCACGTAAGGAGGAGGCCTTCTTGGAAAGATTCCCTCCCTAATACATGAAAGGAGCCCTTTTCGCACACATTCCCTCCTTTCCTATCTGAAACGATGTCTTAAGAAGACATGATGCTTGAAGCTGAGGCAGCCATGTTGCAACCATGAGGAGAGTCATTGTCAAAACTCTAAGGACGGAAGAACAGAAAGATGTGCAGCGCATGGGCCCTTGGTGATTGCATCAGAGTCTAGCAAACATGTGATCAGCTCAGATGGGCTTAATCCTTCTTAGGATGTGTGGCGTGGCGTGTTTTATCCATAATTACAATAAAGAAACATGAAAACCTGTAGCATCCATTTATTCCAGCTCTATTTGGTACCAGGTGATGGATAAGATGCTTTCCACAATATCTTTTTTCATCAGCACAACAGAGGTGAGCTGATGCTCACAGGAAAAAGGTGAGACAGCCACCTCCTACTTACCCACACCAGCTGCAATTTTTCATCTCTAGCATCCCTTCCCCGCTTCTTCTGTTAACAGCACCTCAGTTTTCCTGTGGGGAACCACATTCCACGTAGTTCTGGATGAACCATCAATCATGGTATCCTGGTCCCTCTCCCACATACCTGACACTGAGGAAGGCCTACAAAACTACTAATGGTCTCTCTAAAGCAGACTTCTTTTCTTGACCCCATTTTATATATGTTTATATATAAAAAATCTGTCCTCTTCCAAAGACTTGACTAATTTTTTTTAAGTGGATCATTTCTTTCACATCTTTTCTAGGAAACCACTCACTCTAAATAGATTTGCTATATAACAAAGTTTCTACCTGAGAGACAAGTAAAGTTCCAGTCTCCCAAATTCCAAGTTTTCTCTCCACAGACTAGCTCTGGAGGTAGGTTAAGAAGGTACACCATTACCAGGGAAAAAGGAGTTAGAGAGGAAATATGTGGGGAGACTCTCACCACTCACACTTGTTAGAGAAAGATTGTAAACAAACACAAACTCTGAAAACACAGATTTCCCTGAAAGTACACTGTCACTGCCAGGAAAATATCGCACGTGTTTAACACTGGAAAGAAATGCAGAGATAAGCGTTGCCTAGAAAGTTCACGAATATTTGCAATCTGTTGACGTGGCTTACTACGAACTTTTAGATTCACACTGCTCAGACTGTATAGCGCGGAGGCCGGCAAAGTACAACTCGAGGGCCCATCTGGCCTATCACCCTGTTTTTGCTAATATGGTTTTATTGGACCACAGCCAAGCCCACCTGTTTCGATATTGTTTATGGCCGCTTTTACACCACGATGGCAGAGTTGAGTCTTTGTGACAGAGATCATTTGTCCTGCTAAGCCTAAAATATTTACTCTCTGGCCCTTTATAGGAAAAGATTGCCCATCGCTGGTCTAGTTTAACAGTGTCGGCAATGATGATCAGTTATTGAACATCTGCACTGATCAACACACTTTGGTCTCAGAACCTCTGAAACAGATACCCAGTCTCACTTTCCCAAAAAGGAAGCAAAACGAAGCATAGAGACCTTTAGCAACCTACAAAAAAGCAACACCGACAAAGCAAGGACTCAAGCCTAGACATGTACATTCATTTACTAATATTTGTTGATCAACTGCTATGTGCTGGGCATGCACCAAGTGCGGAGAACACAGTGGTAAAAAAAAAAAAAAAAACACTGCATCACTGCATTGGGAATTCCCTGGCGGTCCAGTGGTTAGGACTCGGTGCTTTCACTGCCTGGGCCTGGGTCAGGGAACTGAGATCCCACAAGCTGCATGGTGAGGACAAAAAAAAAGTGCATATTATATATGATTACCAGTTGTATGAGAAAAGCTGTGAGAGAAAAGTACAGGGTAAAGGGTATTAGATAAAGAAAAGTGGGGGTCAAGTGTAAGTAGGAGGTGGGGGGGGCGGGGGTCGTCCCTTAGGCTGGATTTCCAAGATAGCAGAGCCTGCAGTAAAGCTTACTTGCAAAGGCTTTATTGGGAAGTGGAGTCCAGGGCAGCGAGGCAAGGAATGAGGGAAAGCAGATGTAAGGTGCTGTTTACCAAGCTGGCACCAGCCTTGCAAGAAAGTACAGCCAATGGATCAGACGATGGGCCAGATGGGAAAACTTGGACAGCTTGTCCAGGAGGAGGAAGGGAGAGAAATTTATCTATTGGCTCGTTCCCATCTCCTGCCTTCCCTGAGGAAGGCTGAGACAGCCTGAGGTGTTAGGAGGCCAGGTGATACTCAGGAGGTTGGGCTGCCCATCAAGAAAGTCGCCCCAGTACAGAAGATCAGAAGAGGCTTAGAAAATCTAGGAGACCCACAAAGTGGATCAGTCAGGGGCCAAGGTCAGGGAGCCTCTCTGAGGAAGTGACGTTTCCACTTGAAACTTGAGAAATGAAGTGAATGAATGGAAGGAAATGTTATAAAGGCTGAGGTGAAAGGAAGTGCAAAGGTCCTGAGGCAGGAGAGAGATGGGAAAACTGGGAAACTGAAAAAGACTTGGGGCTCAGAAGTTCCACTCCACAGATCCATATGCCTGCTCTACCATTTACTAGCTGTGTGACCTGGGGAAGTCTCTGAACCTCTCTGAGCTTCTGTTTCCTCACCTGTAAAACGGAGATCACACTTGTTCCTATTTCAGAGAGAGATCGTAGGATCAAACTAAACATCATGAGTTTAAGTACTTAACACAGTGTCAGGCTCATAAAAGGCAAACAGTAACGCTAGCCATTGATTTTATTATTCTTAATACTACTACTGTTATTACTTACTCTGACCGATTGAATTAAAATAGCTGAAGATGGGCCCTGGAATTGGCATGCTTAGAAAACCCTTGTGATGATTTGTATTACAATTCAGTCTTCTGTAAAAGGTTTGTGCATACAAACCCTTGCCACACCTCCCTGCAGGGCCAGTGAATTTCTCAATTCTATTGTTAGATTTGGCCCATTGGATTTCTTTGGCCAGTGGACTGTGAGCCACACCCTGCAAAAGTCTAAGGTGACTGCATACCTGAGGTTGCTTTCTTAGACTCTCGCCTTCTGCCAGAACTGCCCATTGTGCTTTGGGGCTGTTCCTTCCAATGCAGTCACAGATCAAAAAAGCCTATGGAGGACTTCCCTGGTGGCAAAGTGGTTAAGAATCCACCTACCAATGCAGGGGACATGGGTTTGAGCCCTGGTCCGGGAAGATCTCACATGCTGCAGAGCAACTAAGCCTGTGTGCCACAACTACTGAGCCCAAATGCCATAACTACTGAAGCCCGCACACCTAGAGCCTGTGCTCCGCATCAAGAGAAGCCACCGCAATGAGAAGCATGCGCACAGCAACGAAGAGTAGCCCCCACTCAGCGCAACTAGGGAAAGCCCGTGTGCAGCAACGAAGACCCAACACAGCCAAAAATAATCAATCAAGCAAGCAAGCAAGCAAGCAAAAACAAACAAACAAACAAACAAAACCCTATGGAACTGACCCATAGTCAACACACAGCCTGAAGCAGAGGCCCTGCTGACTGCAGGCATCACGTAAAATGAAAGGAAAATAAATTTTACTGATTATGAGCACTGAGATCTAGGGAGTAGGGGGGTTCTTTGTTATGCAGCAAAACTGATAAATACACTCTCTACCGATTCTTTTATGCATGAAATTATGAAAATATAAAACACTGAGTCTCCACTCTGGGCTCTTAGGAGAGCTTCTTTTTTGCAGGGACAGATATCTGTGCAGAGACTCGAGGAGATACACGTATGTATTGAGATGGAGGCATGGGAAATGACAGTATCAGAGAATTAGCTCTCCTGGCTGACGTTCAGAAATACCCAGAGCTAACATGAATGCATTCACTCAAATCTCTCCAGGCTCTTTTGTAAAGGGGGCAGCCCCTTCCTAGCTTTGACATACACCCCTCCTTCTGCACATACCACCTGGGTGATTTCTGTTCCCTTCTAGGCATCTTGAGATGGGCATTTTCATTTTCTGCTGACAGCAGAGGGGATTGGGTATGAGTGCCTTTCTAAGCTGCCATATGGATGCTATATTTTTTATTGTCATAATTAACACTATCATCAGCATCAGGCTTGGCCCACAAATACATCAAGATGTATTTGTTGAGCGTGAATTAGTCTGGGGGATCAGAGTCCTGAGCCCAAGGTCACTGGTCAATCACAACCAAAAGCCCTAGAGAAAAAGAGAACCTGGCAGTGTCTAGGATCTGAAAGGGAACATCAGCAGAGCTTGCTGACCTGGTATGAACCAAGTGTCCTGAATAGGCACCTCACAAAAACCCACAGAACTTTGCCAGCTTAGAGCCTCCACACCGTGCCACTGACACCCACAGAATGACCACACCCAATGCCTTTCAACGACTCTGCAGGGCACCATGCCACCACCATAGCTAAGATGAACATTCATTCTTTATCAGCATCACGGCAGTTTTGTTTAGTTTTGTTTTTTATTTATTTATTTTATTTTATTTTTTTGTGGTACGTGGGCCTCTCACTGTCGTGGCCTCTCCCGTTGCGGAGCACAGGCTCCGGACGCGCAGGCTCAGCGGCCATGGCTCACGGGCCCAGCCGCTCTGCGGCATGTGGGATCTTCCCGGACCGGGGCATGAACCCGCGTCCCCTGCATCGGCAAGCGGATTCTCAACCACTGCACCACCAGGGAAGCCCGGTTTTGTTTTTTAATATTTATTTATTTATTTGGCTGCGCCGGGTCTTAGTTGCGGCATGTGGGATCTAGTTCCCGGACCAGGGATCGAACCTGGGCCCCCCGCACTCGGAGCGCAGAGTCTTAACCACTGGACCGTCAGGGAAGTCCCCTCACTGCAGTTTTACAGTCTCTCTACAGTGTTGTGTTTTCAGGTTTTCTTAACTCCTGAGCCTTTTTTACACAATCCCTGTTCTTTTCATTCTTTTTGCTACGCTGTCCAGGCAACTGGCTTTTCTTGCCTGCTTCCATGCATGTCACAGACTGGCACACTCCACAGCGTTTGCTCCAATTAATTCTTTGTTTTGTTTGACTTCTAGCCAACAGCCAGCAACTCCCTGGGTTTTACTCCAGGTTGCTCAAATAAATAAACTAAATGTTAATGTGCTGCTCATTGATTATGATTAAGTACAGAGATGGGATAACCAGAAATAATGTTTTTCTAGGCGTCCACAGTAGCACAGTAGTGGTATTGGGTTTTGGTTTGGTTTGGTTTAGTGGGTGGCGGGGGGGAGGGAAGGATGTCACTTCTTTAACATTCATTATCTCATTTGATTCTCTCAACAGCCTGGCAAAGTAGACAGGACAGGAATTATGATCTGTATTTCAGAGATGAGGAACCCAAATTCAGAAAAATGACATGACTTACTTGCCCAAAGTGACACAGCTCAAAAAAAGCTAACTGTGGCTAAAACTCAGCCAACCTGATTCCCAGATCAGCCACACTGTTGTGAGTGGCTCCATTTCCCATCAGGTGGAATAATAATAATACTTTACATAATGCGTCATATACACGTTGACATTTTCTGGGTTATCTGGAATGCTTTCCATTGACCTGCAGTTGTGTGAGATGCTCTATAAGAAAAAATGTGTGGTCAAATATGTCTGGACTATGTTATATACTATGTCCCCCTCTGTATTTCACCGTGTTGATTAGTACATGACAGCCCCTGAGAAGTCCTGCTGTACACAACTTAAACAAATGTATGACCCAGAATTGTCCAAACGTATTTGACCACGAGGAGGTAAGAGTGGAAGCAGAGAGACGACATCCCAACAATACAGGCAAGAGGTTGGGGATATCTGAGCGAAGGGGGTGGTAGCAGAGGTGCTGAGACAAGTAGATTCTGGACTATTTCAGATGCAGAGCCAATCGGGTTCGCTGGTGGTAAGGTGTAAGAAAATGAGCGGAGGCAAGGATGACCTGGAGATGTTAGGTCTGAGCAAATAGATGAATAGAATGGCCACTTCCTTAGAGAAGCTCTCCCTGGACTATGAACTCCACGTTATCTTACAGCATCAGACCCCTTGCCTTCAGAGATTGCACAGTTTTAGTTTTACCTTTGTGGCTGGGATTTTTACAGTGGCTGAGCTTATAGTTTTTGGCTTACCACTGCACCCCAGTGTCTAGCACATTGTAGTCAATAAATATTTGCTGAATACATGAATGAACAGAGGCTACCATGTGGCAGCTGCTTAACAAACTGTAGATACCATATTATTAATCTACCTAGTATGTAGGTCTTATTAACATTACTAGTTGATTTAGTATGAAGTGGGGTGTTGGAGAGAGGTGCAAGAGGAGTCAGTGCTAATGGGAAGGAAAAGAGGGTCAGAAGACCCAGTTCTTATGGGAGCCCTGTCCCTATATTTCTCTACTTGGGTGAGTCCCCTCCCCTCTCTGAGTCAGTTCTTCCACCCCATTCAACAAGGGGTAGAACAATACGATTTCCATCAACTCTGAGCCTTCCCGCCCATGAGCCTAAGTAGAAGCCATGACCTGTGTCCTCAGGAATGTGCCATGCAGCACCGCCCAATACAGACCATGTCTGACCAAATAAATGATCCATCATCTAGTAGAGCCTAAGTCCTTTAGTACTGCAGTCACCAAGAGGACTTCCTGGAGGTTTTCCTTCTTCCTCCTTCCAAGAGCCTGAAGTAACAAATGAATATGGTGAGATTCAGTGGAGGAAAAGTTAAACCTTTTCCGGTTTTCACCACTCTCAATCCAGTTGACAAGCCTGCAGTAGGAGCTTGCCTCTTTCCTGTCCCCAAAGAAGGACAATTGAGCAAAATCCATTGCTCCTCTAGACGTCGCTATGCTCTGAACCTTACTTCCTACATCAGAAGTAGTACTTCTCTTCTTTTCTAGATAGGAATCCAAAAAGAAAACAAACAAAAAACCCCATTTCCCATCTGAACCTTTTTTGAACCATTCTCCCAAAAGGCTGGTGTTGGGTTCCCAGATCTGGGCAGCTTGCATGACCAGTGGCCTCACCGTAGTACATGCGATGGGTCTACAAGACTTCACTCGCTCTATGAGAGCTCTTCCAGGCAGGGCTACCGGGCAAGTGATGTTCAGCTTCAGTTCATTCAATGTTGTTTTTCACTTGGTTGCCCAGAGCAAACATCTACCCTGAGAGATTCTCCCCGTGGGGACAATCTACTCTGTCATTGCTTTCCTTGGTGCAGATGTTTTAAGAGTCCCCCAGTGCTAGGGCCTTGCTTTCCTCTTTCTTTCCCCAGAAGAGGTCACTACTTGATTAAGAAAAACAGTAGCTTGACCCCAGCCCTCAGTCCCCCCACTGCTATTTAATGAACAGCTCTTCTCAGTGGTTAATAACCAAACACCAAAAGCTGCCCAATCCTTCCTAATATTCTCTTCATTGATTTTATTATCACTGTTATTGTGAAAAATATTCATATCGCCACATCAGTCTTGCTTTGCATAGATCCCAGCATGACAGTCATTTTATTTCCTCCTCAAACTGACCCTCGTGGCTACTTAGCCTAGTTTACAGCTGAAAAGACTGAAGAACAAGGAGGTGAACTGGCTTACGTAAAGATTATCAACCCACGTCTCCATAACAAGTTCAGGTGTGGAAAGAAAAGGCATTAGAGTTTCATTGGCTGAGCCACCCTTCTAAAGGCAGGAGAGAAAGACCGGCACATGGCGACAATTCAAGGTGAGAAGTGCCACCCTATGAAGACGGTAGGGAGGTGATCTGAAAGCCGGTGGCTTAGCTGGAGAACAACCCAGCAAGCTTTCTGTTTTCAGGGTTCCCAGAAAGTAAACAGCAGAAGCCCAGCTACAAAGACAATGGCAGCAGAAGAACACGCCTGGCCATCATGGGGATGGGATCAAAGATGAGGCTGATGAACCGTGGATTCTCCGTCACTGAATGAAGTGCCTGAAATGCACGATTACATCACTGTCAGTGGTGGGTTTCAAGTAACATATAGAGGAAAACTGGGGTAGAGGGGACAGGTGGTGATTTACTAGAGCTGTATCAGAGACTCACAGGAACAAGAGGCTTAGAGGACAAGATCACAGCAGTCTGGATGATTAAAGAAGAGGAAGATCAACAGTGATCTTAGAGGAAAAAAGGAAGAATGCAGCTGAATACCACCGTCAACGTTGACCTAGTCGTATTTAATTCTAAGTGACCATTTAGCCTCAAAAATCTCAGAAGCAGGAGTCATACAGCCAGGATTCCAAATCTGAGAAGCAAGGTCCCAGAAGCATCCAATGGGCCAAGCCCTGGACATTTGCTCAGCTCTGGTGACCTAGGGATGAGGGGTGATTCTATACTCTCTGACACCTGTGGTGGGTGGAGGACACTTCTCTCCAAGACTACAAAAAAGAGATTCTGTACCAACAGAGGAGGAGATTGGATGCTGGACAGCTCCCTAAATGGAAGTCTAAGAGAGCTCACCCCATGTAAGGTTGATAGCACCCTTATAAATCCAATGGTTCTTCCAAAGTGCCCTAGAAAATGTGGAGCACTCTAGCATTCATGGTCAATATCAATAGTATCTATAATTTAATGAGTACCTAGTATGGACTGAGCAAGGCAGTAAGTTATTATCTCACACATATTATCACATTTGATTTTCACAACAGCCCTGCAATGGTTTTTATTAATTCTATTTCACAGAAGAGGGACCTGAGACTCAGAGAGACAAGACAACTTTTCCAGGGTTACACAGTTTACAGTTAGAATTACAACCCAGATCTAGACATCTATGCAAAACCGCAGCTCCTTATACTACCTGATACCATGATCTCCTGGCTAGACCAGGTACCATGTATTTCCATAGCGAGAGAACTTTGATGGAAGAGGAATGAAGACTCCATGGCAACCAAGTTGGAGAAGACACTGTTGATAAGAGTTTGAACAAAGTGAGCATCTGACATCATCCCCCAAAATGAGAGGGAAGTAATAAACTACTGGGATAGTTCCATCAGTACATTATTTCCAATGTGTATGTTTTACTATTTGATTCAAACAATAAATAGGCAAGTGTGTGTTGAGCAAGACACTGTATTGTTAGATCCTATGGAGGATGAAAGAACGTGTAAGCCAACATGTTTCTCTGTTTTCATTCAAACACCTTGAAATCTCATTCTCTTCCTATATGCTTAAAAAGGTAACTAGCAATTTGAATTATATTGGTCCAGATATGAAGTGACAAGGGTCCCAAGGAAGGAGACTCAGGGCAGTTTCACAAAATAATTAACATCTGTGCTCTCCACTGAACATTAGGTTTGAACAAGTGAAATAGAGATAGGACGGCATACCTAGAAGAGATAATGGTAAACGCAAAGGCAGAGAGAGATTGTTCCAGCTAGAGCTGAGAGTTGATAATATTATGGAGTGAGAGAATTAAAAAGCAGGTTGAAATAGGTATTTGCGGAGATTTTGAATCTGAGGTAAAGGAGCTTGACATTTATAGTAAAAGCGAAGGGAATCTGAGGGAGGTATTTGAACTAGTCAGGGACATGTCCAGCACCAACTATAGTGCTTGGAACCTATCGGATATTTGATACATGTTTACTAAGTGAGGGAATGAATGAATGCTGTGTATAGGATGTGCTGACAAGGAAAGAGAAAAAAATCAAGGACACCAATTAGGATCCTATCACAATAGTAGCCTAGATGATATAGGTAGAAATAGAAAAGCTCTAGAAAGCTTGGAAGCAATGAAAAAGACATCATAAAAGGAAAAAAGAGTTATTCTAATTCCAGCATTATTTCCTGAGCAGAGTTTACACCAAGAACAGAGGGGAAAAAAATCTTCAAATAACCTCCGAATTCAAGAACCCATAATTCTACCAGCAGAGCTAAAGATGCCTATGCATATCTCTGGAAGTCCAGCGATTGAGTCAGGAGAAGAAAAGGAAAAGCAGAATTTTTAAAAAAGAAAGTAAAAATATAAAAACTAACACATGCTAAATTTTAAAGCTAATGTTCCACCTTTTTGTTAACTGGGTAGTTGATATTCAACTTACCTGGGGTGAATAAACAAACACAGAAAGACAGGTCTTATTATACCCATTTTGCTGATGGGAAAACTGAGAGACTTGACTCCAGGAAAACGGATTCTAAATCCTGGTTGTTTTCTTTTTTTCTATTTTCCCATATGGAAAAAGAAGAGAGGAGATGAAGAGAAAGAGAAATAGAGAGAAAGAGTCAATCCTAAGAAGTCTCATTGGTAGATGCCTCAGAAAATACATGGTGGGGCTGTACCACAGTGGGGACCCATGTTTGAACCTATGCTAAACTTTTCTGTTTCCCATAGGTATGGATAACCACCTACTTACCTAGGAGAGTTAGCAGTGAGTGATAATCATTTTCTCTCCTGAGAGTTCGTCATTTTGCTTTTTTAATGCAAAGAGACTTCATATATGTAGTTGGTATTTTTTTAACAAGTCTGTGCTGGGTCAATAAACATCCACCTTCTCCATTTCTCCTCCCTGCATCATTCAGTCATCAAATTCCAGCAGATGTCAGGGAGCTGTCACCCAAGCCAATAAGCCCCAGAATGACATAAAGCTACAGTCATCCTCATCAAACAAGATCTTACCACTGGGAACAAGTCCCATAGCTTCAGCATTTGGTTTCTTGGGAAGAGACAAAAAATGCTAAGTTTCCCTCCCTGGAAGGATCAGAAACCTGGGAGAAGTCATAGATGGTGTATTCTTTATGCTCAGCATCCTTCTTCATGATACAGGACTGACCAAGGGGACGACAGAGGTTTTGTAAAAGCTTTACGAGACCCAGTGAAGTACAAAGGCTCTGAGCCATAGTCGCCTTCACAAAGACCAGCTGCTGCCATCATTTCTCTAATAAAGTTTCAATAGAAAGGTTGTCCAGATTCCTTTCTGTGTCTACCAGGTCTTGGGAGGCTCCGACAAGTTATGCATCTTCCTTATGATTCATTCAGACTCACCAAGTTCTGCCGACAAGCAGGAAATGATCCAGAGTTAGCCTCCACCATAACTAGTGACTTAGAAATTGTTGCCTGAAAAACGTGCTTGAGTTGAAAGCTGCTTACACTCCACTAAAAGCTCACAAATTTGACACCTCTTTACCCGTGGCTTGTCTCCAATCCTCTGCCAACATCACCTCCTAGCCTTGCTCCCTAAGAAAAATGGCTTCCTTCTGAAGCCAGAATCCAGCTCTGGGATGTATGTAAACTCTTATAGACAGGAGCTACCCAAGAGTAGGGAACAGTGAACTGATACACAACAGATGGGTTAAGATCGTGCCGGGACATTGCTCCCCGCAGCCCTCTTGGGTAGCTGAAGCCCCCAGGGGAGTCGGTCTCCGGTAGATTCTTCTCTTTGCCCTCTGTCATTTCTTGTGTGTGCCTAAATTATCCTTTCTTATATGTGCCAAAAAGTTTTTTTTTTTTTAGATTGGGAAGGGTTGTAATAGATTATTTGAGGAAGAACTCGGTAAAGCCTTTTTCAAGGACAACTAGGCAGTATTTATCAAAAGCCTCAAAAAGTGCATGCCCCTTAAACCAGAAATGCCATGACTGGATTTATTCTATTATAACAATTAGGCATGAAAATGTACAGGTATAAGGATGTTTATTACAGTGTCATTTATAATGAAGGACCCTTAGAAACAACCCACATATCTACAAACAGGGGATTTGTCACAAACAATGAGGTATATTCATACTATGTAATATTTAGCAGTCATTCAAAATGGTATAAAAAATCTTTTCGCTGATCTGGCAGGAAGCTTCTGATATATTTTTAAGTGGAGAAAAAAGATGTTAAAATAATAGTTGGAGTCGTATTGCGTTTTTTGTTCAAAAATATAACACATTGAAATAGTCATATATTCCTAAGTGCATATATTACGAATATAATAAAAACCTGTGGCATGGTCGCATTGGGGTAGCTTGGTGTATAATTATTGCTACAGTGATGGTATTGCCCTAAGATTTAGCATATCTGGATTTAGGTAACTCTGAAGCCCTGAGAGAAGAGAGAGGGTCTTTTCAGAAGTAGGTACCATCCTGCCTGATATCCGTCTCCCAGGAAAAAAAGGGGTGTCTCTCAGAAATAAAGCATTAAAAAGAGAGATTTCCTTCTTTGGTCTTTTGTCCCTGGAACAGTCCTCAAAAGTTTTTGAGACCCATAACACTTGAGAGTGGACTAGTCGAGGAAGGAGTATGTCCAGGTGTTCTCAGTGCTGAATTCTGGGTCATTTTACCATTTAGGAGGTATTTTCTAGGTATTATCTTTTCTATTTTCCATCTGTTCTGAGGAGTCAATATAAGTGATAGTAATCACTACCATCCACAGGGCCAGGTGCTTTGTATCTATCATCGAATCCTCCCCACTGCTACGTGTGAGATGGGAGAGAGCATCTCTGTGTTGCAGGAAGGAATAGCTAACATTCCTGAGAGTTTATGTTAAGCCAGATACTCTCCTAAGACCTCTACTTAGATTCTCATGTAATCCTCATAACTACCTTTAGAAATAACGGTATCTCCTCCGCTTTACCACTGAGGAAACTGATGAAGGGCTACAGAGAGACGAATAGATTTCCCAAGGTCACACAGCTTGTTCATGGTAGGGAATGGGATTCAGATCCAGGCAGTATGGCCCTTGAAGCTCTAACTACTAAGCTCTACCCGCAAAGGACAGGAACGCGAGAAGGAGGTTTATCCCTATCCGGGTCAAAGTGTTGAATCAAGAAACAGAATAACACTGGAGGCCAACCTGATGGTGGCAGAGGGTTAAAAGGGAAGCTACCCTCTCCAAATGCAAAGTCAAATCGCCCAGGGACATGAATGCTGGCCTGTCCTTCACCACCTCGCCACCCCCAAGACTCTCCAACCAATGCTAACTTTGGGCAATCTGCCTTCCGTTTTATTCTTTAGCAACATCAAGAGGAAGCCTAGATCTCCCTATGAGATGCGTCTATTTGGTCCATCGGATACACATTGCTGACCCAGAAATAAAGTGAGGTGCTAAGGTTACAAAGCTAAGGTGCTCCCAGCCTCCTGGTAAACATACCAAGAGACCAAATTATGGACCGAGGCAAACATGTGAACAAGGGTCTGCAGAGCAGGGAGGAGGGCCACGGCAAACAAAGCCCATGGACACTCACCTCTCTGTCACGGGCCAGCAGGCATGAACCCCAGCATGTTTTCAGGCTTCTTGCCACTGATCTGGAAGTGGGAAGTACTTGGCCTTACCACTGAAACAAGCTAAGATGTCTGAGGCAAGAACCTCTTAGGGGATCCCCTGAGACCGCAGATAGATATCCCACGTGGTCATCATCAGCTATTCCTCTTTCTCCTTGACAGTCAGAACAGTGACAATAGCCAAAATGGCTGAAAGGAATCAAATAAACCTGAACCACAGACCAAGGCTGCCTTAAGACCCAGTACAACAGAGTTTCCTCCCTCACTCTATGCATCACCTCTCCTAAAAGCTCTTTCAACTGGATCTATATGCCCAAATATACACACACACGACCCACTCACATCCAGTCAAACACATCCACTCATGCATGAGCACAGATTCTCCTGCAGCAAATATTATTTTAAAATATTTGAGGCCAGTGACCTGCAGGTCTATTGAATTTGAATTACTGCAGCAGTAATTTTCCTTTCAAGCCAAGATCAGATGCTGTGTCACTGAGTAAGAATCACATGTGGATGGTGTCAAATTGAGCCCAGCGTTCAACTGATCCATAATCGTGTTCACTAAGAGCATTCAGCCTTCCGGCTCCAGCCTCTCTGATGTCTGTCTCAGAATTGTGTCAGGAGCTAATGGCAGAAAAAGAGCCAGTGTCATTCAGCTTAATTGGGCAATCGTTAGGACTTCCTCCAATAAAGGAAGTAAGCGGGGGAGCTACAGCTGACCTCCCTGGGGCTGTCCAGGGGTCTTGTGCCCTTACACAAGATAAATTACCTTACACAGGATAAATACATCTGAAGTTGCCCAACTTCCCAGCCTGATCTAATTAGTAAACACCTTCAAAGGGATCAAGTGCCACACACGGCAAAGGTGGGCAAATAAATATTTAAAGGGCACATCTGTGTAGGTGGAACAGGGAGAGGAAAACAGATTAGAAACAGATATGAGTTAACTTTGGGAGCTAGCTCTGTTGCGTAATTGTCTTTGACCTTTGCCCCCACACTGGTCAAACTTGCCCCTTCTCCAGGGTTTCAATGGGACCTGACTCAGCCACCCAGTCTCCAGGAAGAACTATCCCAAGACACGAACTCAACCTGATCTAACCCTGGTCACTCAATACCACCATTGTTTTGGAAGTGAGAATTGAATAAAATCTATTTCAGGGTCCGGAATGGAACAGTGCTATTCAGCAAACTCTTATTAACATGCAAGTGACTGCTAAAATTGTTGTCGTTAAGCCAGCAGTGATTTAAGCTGAAGGACTAACTCTCCAAGGATGGCATTTTGGGTAACACCAGTAGTTATTAACTGCACCTCTGAAGAAGAGCAGCCCCGCTACACAATTCCTGACTCTTCATGTTTTTTCAGTGGCTTGTGGCCAATTATCACAGAGCTCCCTACCACACGGTGCTAGAACAGCAACTAATGAGACTTCCTGGGTTACACAAAAGCTTTCAAAGAATCAAAGTACATGGCTCACAAATGAACTATAATCAGCTCCACCTCCACTGTCAACATTCTGGAACAGCAGAAACATTTTCATAACTGGATTTAAGCCTAAGAGCCATCCTTGGAATTGAAGTTCAGTTCTCTCGAGTGGATCATCTGGGTAGACCAATATAAGCTTCTTAATGCATTTTCTTTGCCTTGTCAGAGGGGGAGGGTGGAGAATACCATTCACGGAGTACCTGCTGCACGCCAGGCACGATGCTGGGCGCTGTCCGTTCTTTCTCTCATTTAATCCTCATGACACACCTGCAAACTAGGTGTTATTATCCTCATCTCACAGAGAAAGCTGAGGCTTCAGTACCCCAATGGGCTACATACACTCCAGTCTTTTGTTTTGTCTTTGTTGTTTGTTGGCTTGGTTTTGGTTTCTCTGAGGTACCGTGTGTACATTGATCATTCATTCAGCAAAATTCTAAAATCCTTGAAGGCAAGAACCTCATCAGTCCTAGGTGTTATTATCCTCATCTCACAGAGGAAGCTGAGGCTTCAGTACCTCAATGGGCTACATACACTCCAGTTTTTGTTTTGTCTTTGTTGTTTGTTGGCTTGGTTTTGGTTTTTCTGAGGCACCGTGTGTACATTGATCATTCATTCAGCAAAATTCTAAAATCCTTGAAGGCAAGAACCTCATCAGTCCTCTTCCCACTAGATTTGCAACACACAGCTCAGTGCTGAACCCATACTCATTCATACATTCATCCATTCAACATATATTTATCAGACACTAGGAATAGAGCAGTAAGAATAAAAAAAGTACCTATTATTACAAAGGTTATATTTTAGCAGACAGAGACAATCAATCAGGCAATAAGCAACTAAGGAAGGAAGGAAGGAAGGAAGGAAGGAAGGAAGGAAGGAAGGTAGGAAGGAAGGAAGGAAGGAAGGAAGGAGGGAAGGAGGGAGGGAGGGAGGGAAAGAAAGGAAGAAAGAAAAAAGGGAGGAAGTTATTTATCCAAAAGTGGTAAATGTCATGTAGGAAACTGGGATTAAAAGATGTAATGGAGAGAGGCAGGTGGTACCATGGATTGGACACTCAGGACAGGATTCTTGAAGGAGGTGACCTTTAAGCTGAGATCTGAATGACAAGAAGAAGGAAGTCATAGAAGACCAAAGGGTAGAGATTGCAGCCAAAGAGACCTCAAAAGCCCTGAGGTGGATGGGAGATTTAAGGACACAAAGAACTGGGGCGGGGGGGGGGGGGGGCGGCCAGTATGGCTTGAGCAGGTGAATGAGTGAGGGGGAGAGCTACACAAGATGATGTCAAAGAGATGGGTAGGAGCCAGATGACACAGGGCTTTATAACTCAGGGTAAGCCTCATTCATCAAATATTTGTTGAATGAATAAATGCACAGGTCTTGGAGCACTATAGGAATGTACAACAAATACCAACTGCCTTTCAGGAATTTACGGTTTGTCAGAAAGAGAAAGGAATCTACATCCATTCATCCAAGAAGTATTTACCAATGCCCTAGAGTGTGCCAGGCACTGTGGCAGACAGAGGGGGTACCAGAATGGATAAGCCATGTTCCTTGCTTTCAACCAGCACATGGCTTTAAGGAAAGATACAAGACCACAGTACAGAGCAGCAAGTTCTTTAATTTGAGGAAATGCTACATGAGCACATGGAAATCAACCATTTAACCCCGGGAAAAGTCAAGGAAAAAGCTAAGACAGCATATGAATTACAGCCAAGATGAAGAGTTGAGACGATGAGTTGGTCGCTGTAGGCTGGAAAGGTCAGGAAACTTCCCAGAGAGAAAACTGGACTTGAGCTGGATCTTTGGGAATGAGTAGAACTTGGATGTAAGCAGGAGGGGCTCCCGGTTGAAGAACAAATGGCACGGGTTTGAATCAAAGGTCAACACCTTGGTGGGGCATTCGAAGCGCCCCACAGCATCTGTTGTTCCTAATCTACACCTTCTCTGCGCGCGCGCGCGCACACACACACCCACACCCCCCCACACACACACACCCCTCCTGCTCATCCACCCTCCCTGCTGAAGCACAGATGAAATGATCTGCTAATCATTCCCCAAATTGCTTAGCATCTTAGTCAGTCTGAAGTGAAAGTCTCATCCCCATTCCAACTAAGAAGACCATGTACAGATTCCTGATGGTTGAATATCCCGTGGGTAGGAGACTCCTAATATAACCATGTGTTTCACTTTGGGACAGTTCTTTTTCTCGGCAAAGGGATCCGTCCTTAAAGGCAATGGAAGTCTGCTTCCTTGATGCGGCCATTCCTTGATTCTTTTTTTTTTTAAATTAATTAATTAATTTTTGGCTGCATTAGGTCTTCGTGGGCTTTCTCTTGTTGCGGTGAGCCGGGGCTACTCTTCACTGTGGTGCACGGGCTTCTCATTGCGGTGTCTTCTCCTGTTGTGGAGCACAGGCTATAGGCGCACGGGCTTCAGTAGTTGTGGCACACGGGCTTCAGTAGTTGTGGCTCGTGGGCTCAGTAGTTGCGGCTCACGGGCTTAGTTGCTCCACGGCATGTGGGATCATCTCGGACCGGGGATCGAACCCGTGTGCCCTGCATTGGCAGGTGGATTCTTAATCACTGTGCCACCAGGGAAGTCCTGCATTCCTTGATTCTAATTTTAATCTCAGAAGTATTTTTGGTCACCTAAAAATGTTGGGTAAAAATCAGTATTGAAACCATAGGAGCATACAAGAGCAAGCATTAATCTTTCACTTATGAATATACGGGTTGCCCAGAAGGTCTGCGTTGCATGCTGCAGGGTGGTGAGGGTGTCTCTGTTCCACATGTTTTTCATCCTCTTCTGGGACCAGTGGGCCAACCGGGATTTTGTTATGGTGGTGATAACAGAAGTACAGAGAGCGAGTCCTCTACAGGCACTCTAACTTCTGCCTACGTTTCATTGGCCAAAACAAGTTCCGCATCCAAACCCAAGTACAAAGACAGTGCTCAAGAGAACATACGCTCTGCCCACCATAAGGCGATGGCAAGAACAGAGGCAAGGGGATACAAATTTTGCAATCACAGAAGTTATAAGGAATCCACCCCACTTCACCCACTAATGTCAATTCGCAGAAGGTATAGCATATGTTCCTACAAATATCCTTACCTTCCACTTGGTACGTCCTCAGAAACCTTCTCCTGATCCCGACCTGTAGACATTCTAGTGTGTTAACATCTCTAGCTAATGTTGATGGCGATCGGATGTGGTCATGGTACTGTCTTCCAGCGTGGATTTGCCAGTGCAGGAGAGTGGGTGCGTCTGTAAGGATTTGACGCCTAACAAAACCCTCCCAAAGCTAGCTCATTTTTGTGGAGGTCAGCGAGGCAATTCTTCTGGTCTGGGCTGGGTGTGGTTGAACTCCTCTGGGCTCACTCATATATCTGCAATCAGCTGGCAGATTGGCTAGAGGTTGGTTGGTTCAGGATGACTTTGGCTACGACACCTGGGGTCCCTTTTACATTGCCTGCCTTGCTCCTGAAGGATAACCAGGACTTATTCACATGCCCATATCAGAGTTCCAAGAATTCCAGAATGCAGGCAGCATGCTTGAGGGATCGGTTCCAGATGGCACATCACTCTTGCCACATTCTATTGGCCAAAGCAAATCACGGGGCCCACACAAAATCAAGAAGTAGGGAAACAGACTTTACCTAATATGGGAAAAGTTGCAAAGTACTTTGGCCATGTTTGCAATTTCCCCTTACAGGGGTCCTCTATACCATACGTCCATGAATGCATTAAACGTAGCCAAGCTTACCTTAGGTTTTGGTCTACACGGCACTATTGACTTACAGAGTTAGAAGTCAGTTAGCAAGTTCAGACTTTGAGTCATGGACTGTTGTCAAGTAAATTCATATTACATTTGTATTTATGCTGTTGATCTGAACCAAAGTATAATCCTTCGTATTCAATTTCATCTCCTTTGCTTCAGCCAGCTTTGATCGTTCCATAGCCATTCTTGTAACAATCATGGACATATATACACTACCAAACATAGGGTGGATAGCTAATGGGAAGCAGCCGCATAGCACAGGGAGATCAGCTCGGTGCTCTGTGACCACCTAGAGGGGTGGGATAGGGAGGGCGGGAGGGAGGGAGACGCAAGAGGGAAGAGATATGGGAACGTATGTATATGTCTAACTGATTCACTTTGTTATAAAGCAGAAACTAACACACCACTGTAAAGCAATTATACTCCAATAAAGATGTTAAAAAAAATAAAAATAAAAAAATAAAAGCAATTTAAAAGAGCAAGATAAAAGCACATGTACTAACATGGATAAATTTCTAAAAAAAAAAATAAAAAAAGACTTGCCAAATTCTGAACAATATCGTCATGTATTCCCTTCCCATACCTGGCGTAAGCAACAGTTGTTATCTTAACAATTGGTTCTAACAACTAGTTAAAGACGGGTGATCACACTTTCTAATCTTGCTGTATATTCAATGGCAACCATCATACTGGCTGAGCACACAGCTGGTCCTTGGTTACCACATGAAGTCACACAAGGATGAATCAGCTTTCAATATAACACAATTCCAATGGTTAATCAGTGGCTCTTCAATTATTTTTTCGGTAGAGTCCTTTTTTTAAAAGATGAACTATTATATGAAAATCCAACCTGAAAAACAGATAAACATGGGACTACTTTAGCTAGAAGAGGGCACATTCTTGAAGCTCTTCCTACTCAACTTCTCCCACCTCCATCTCCATCTCCCTTAAGGGATCTGAGGCCTCCTTGGAACAAAATTTGAAAACCACTGGATGAAACCAGTGTTTTTGAAATTTGACAAACATGACCCTCCATAAGTAATGTATTTTACATAGTGACCCAGAACACACACGCACACAGATCACTAAATCAACTGTTTCTCAAGACAACTTCACCATCAGTGCAATATATTCTATGTTTTCTATTCCTTTCATTTCACTTTTGGAACATTTATCATGAACTACTGTACTGATTTTACAACCCACTACACAGATCATGTCCCACAGTTAGAAGCCATTGGACTTAGTGACTTCTTAAAGAGATCTTTCAATGTTGAATCTCTATGGGTCTATTGTTCTCAAGCTTTCATACCCTCGATGTCCACTGCTTATTCTCAGGGATGAGGAGAGGCTGGTGACGGGCACCACCAGAAAGAGCGGAAGTTAAGTTCTAGAAAAGCCATAATAATGCTCCCAAGAGTAAAAGAGACCACGTGCCCTCGTGGACACAAATAAAATCAGTAGATGAGCTTGTGAGAAGAGTTTACTCTGGAGTCTGACTTACCGGAGTTAAATTCCCAGTTATACCAGCCTGGGTTATTTGGGCTTACGTAATCTATCTGCATCTCAATAATTACCTCCTCTGATATTTAGGTCTAATAATTAGTATTTACCCTTCAGGGTTGTAAATAGCTTAAATAAGATAGTGCATAATGCATTTAGCACAGCCAGGTACACAGTGAGCGCTCAGGGTTCCCTAGTATTAATAAGGGAGTAGATGGCTTTTGTTTTCAAAGGGGTGGGTTCGATGACCAGGACAAAATGTGGATTGATCTCTCTGCCTCCCCCATTTTGATACTCAGAGGGATCTCTGTTCACATTTTTGCTCTGCCACGTCAGAGTTATGGTCTTAACAGTTTTCTTGGTTGACTCATGCTTTCTGAGCTTCAAGATCCTCAGCTGTGAAATGGGAATAACAAAACCTATCTGACCAGAGCTGCTATGAGGATAGTTGAAATAATGAATGTAAAACAACTGGCACAGTGTAAGAGCTCAATAAAAAGGAAAGAGACACAGAGAGAGAGACAGAGACAGAGACGACAGAGAGAGACACAGAAGGAGAGAGAGAAACACCCTGACAGTATTTGGCCAAAAAAAGGTACTTTGAAAAGCAACTGTTCATATTTTGAAAATGACTGAAGAACATTCCAAGTTGTAGAAGAAACATCCAACCACAACCAAATCATATTGGTTTTCTTAGCTATGATTTAGTGCTCTAAAATGCAGAGCTCTACCAGAAAGTTCCAGCAACATGCAGTCATAAAATTCATCACTCTTTGGGGTGTGTGTGAATGTGTGTGTGTGTGTGTGTGTGTGTGTGTGTGTGTGTGTGTGTGTGTGTGTGTGTGTGTGTGTGGAGAGAGAGAGAAAGAGAGAGAGAGAGAAAGACATCTCTTTGGCTCAGCAAACACAATTGCCTCCTGTGTGCCACGAAATATAGTGGGGTTACATGATAATTAAGGCAAGTCCCTACCATCAGGAAACCTATAATCAATCAATATCTCAACCTTAATCCTTTTTTTACTGAGCACTTTCTATGTAGCAGGCACTGGGCCAGGTACTTTACAGACACTCTTTTACCTAATCCTCAGAGCAACCTGGTCACATAGGATTTGTTATTCTCATGTCACAGTCAAGAATCCCAAGGCCAAATAACTATTAAGAGGCAGAGAAGAGTGAGTTTCCCTAGCTTCCATACATGTTGAAGCAGGAGAAGGTGTAAGCTGCAAACAAACATCTGATGCGGTACTTTCGACTCATAAGCTGTGTTCTGTCTCCAGTGCAATGCTGGAAGAGGAGCATTTCAAAGACAAAGAATGGAAGCATGAAGCAGTTAGCAAGAGTAAATTGTCGGAACTGCTGGCAGCAGATAGGCCACGAGCATCAGGCAGGCAACCCGGGGTGTCTCTGATGCTTCTGGGAATAGAGGTTTATCTTAAATCTAAGAAAAAAAAGAGGCAGAGCAAGAATGTGAACCCAGATCTCTCTGACTATGAGAGCCTAAATCCTCTGTAACATCCCAGTTGTACTCCCATGGATCCGTAGATGTAGATGTAAAGATCACGAGATGTAACATAAAATACCAACTTCATGGCACCTCTATGTGCCTATCCTAAGGATAGGGTAGTGGTTAAGAATACGGGCTTCAGACTCGGCCAGACCCGGCCTCACATTCTTGCTCTACCACTTAGCAACTCTAAAGTTCAAGACAGAGAGAAAGTCAGATGGATATATCATATAATAGAAAGTTTATGTAAATGCACACATACACATATACACGCTCACAATAGATTCAGTGCGGGAGGGTACCTTAGAGAACATCCAATACAATGTCCTTACTTTGCGGTTGAGAAAGCCGACACTGGGTGGAAAGAAGAGCACCAGGGACAGAGCGCTGGGGGCATCAGACCCCCCACTCCGGCGCTCTTTCCAGAGCCACACCCCAGTCTACCTCCCTCTGTAAATGTGCTCAAGTTTTCAAATGGTGACTCCCCAAATCAAAGGAAATGGCCGCCCCAGATAAAGCAGATCTTTTCAGAGAAAGAATGTCCATCGCATTCTGAGATTTTCCTCTATCTGCCCATTTGCAGAGGTCACAAGAAGGGCAGGGGAATGATCTCATGACGTGACTCCTGGGTCTCCACACCCAAGAATGCAGGAAGGTTTAAATACATCAGACTGCAGGCAAGAATGCAGACAGGCTCCCCGACATGCTCTGTGCTTTTTGTTTTTTTCCCTGATGGATACCATCAGCTGTCCTGTTGCTAAGAGACGGGAGTGGGTGGGAAAGGCCAACAGCCATATTTTTCAAATTTATCTGCAAAACCGGTTGTAACTCTGCTCTCTCTAGGGATTCGGCTTCCCTAAGAACAGGATATTACAACCCGACAGACGGAGAGAGTGAGAGGACTTTTTTCGAGAAATGGACAGAGCTTTTCCTGGACCTTCAATGTCATCCAGCAGAGTCCTGGGAGATGCCAATTACGGGTCTGATGCAATGTTTGGGAAAGAGCCACAGAGTACACATGACTTAACAAAATATTCTGATTTGCATTCCTATCTCTTGGGAAGTTGCACTTATCAGCACCGACAAGTGCTGCACCTTCGGTAAGAGCTCTGGGCTGAGTTTGTCATCAGAGAATTAAAAAGACAAGAAGAGGTGGTGGGGAGGTGAGTATTTGAATCACTCGGGGACTTTCCTTTCTGGTTACATTCCACTCGGACAGACCCAGCCCTGGAAGAGTTACTTTATTGCTTAATGTCAAAAACATTCGACTGGAATGCAGGACATGGGAACTTGGACACCCCCTGCAGCTTCCCTGTGTGGTCCAGTAGGCTGCATCCACTCTAAGCACACCGGTCAGGAGAGTAGAGGCAGAGCCCAGGGCACATTTCATATGAAAAAGGCAGGGACCCAAAAAGTAAGCTCTCAACAGCATTCCTCCCCCTAGGCCTTTGTACCGACTCACAATACACTCTGATGAGCCCAGCAGAGATGGAAAAGGAGCCCTTGGGAACAGGTTGGAAGATTTTTTGGTCCTTAGAAGAAAGCAAGAATGTGAATTAACTTCCTCCTTCTCTGGGCTTGTACTTGGCCATATGAGCCCGAAAAAAAACAAAAAAAGCCAAAACAAAACAATCTGCTATGATCGCTTACTGCCAAAGAACTCTAAGAGCAGCATATAAGGACATCTAGTTCCCCATTCGGCCCCCTGCCCATGGACCCCTCCCACCCTGGCTTAAATAGTCAAGGTAGCAATCCTTGTCACTCTAGTATAAATGAGAACGTAACTCAATGTACCCAAAAAACCCATTTAGACTTTGCAGCACGTTCCAGAGCTCAGTGCCCCAGCCGCTTGGCAGAACCTTCCGATTAACTATATACACATCACAGCATCCTCCTTTCCACCTCTAAAACCAGTACAGAAAAAAAGGAAGGCATCACAAGCTATGTGCCATCAGCAACAGAGAACAATGGAGTTGAGTGCAGGGTGCAGTGTGTGAGGGTCAGGGATACACAGGTTCTAGAAAATAAAAATACTTAACCGAAATCAAATGCTTACTGTGAAAAGGCAGATGGCAAGAACTTGATGGCTGTATCCTATTTAATTTTCACAACCACCAGTGAGGTATCTACAATACCTTTTCAGATTTGCCACTCCCTAGGACAGACTAGTCAAAATAGCCTTGGAAGCCCCCACTACACAGAAGGTGAAAACTTACTGCTAAAGAGGGGTGATTATCCAGGCCAGCTGTCACAGATGATGCAATCTTTCACATAGGACAGCAATTAGCTGAAATAAATCCCAAACCACTGTTACCCTCAATCCCTAATTGCCCATCTGGGTTTGTGGTTTTCGTCAACCAAAAAGACACTCGGAGTAGCAAGTGAAAGGGCTGTTCAAAGAAGATTTTAGAATGAAGTGAAGCGTCTCTTTTTGGAAGACTGACAGGTGGGCAAGATACCAGGCGGCCAGCCAAGCTGAGTGAGACTAAAGGCAGGATGTCCAGAATTGAGCTGGTTGCCCTTTAACCTCTGGAGCTGGGGAGAAGGAGGTGGAGGTGGGAGGGGTCAGGAGGTTGGACTGCGATAACACTGACCTCAGGACAGATCCCACTGCTGTTTTGGTTATGGACTGACGGTGTGACACGGACATTTTATTTATGGAGGCATCAGAATGCAGTGGCCTGGGCACCGGCCACCATGTTTCTCCCACACAATGCGTCTATAAAACTCATTGTGTAAAGTCATTTCCCCCTTGTGGGAAAAAAAGGGTTGAACCAAATGATGGCATTCAAAGCCAGGGTTATAGTCTTTATTAAGGCATTCATGAGTTATCTATCACAAGATAAGGTTTGATCATATTGACATATTGTCAATAGATAAAACAATGAGTCACATTGATACCTAGATTTATATTTTGAGAAGGCAATAAAAGAGTGTTTCAAATTCTCCCTTGCTTTGTCCAGAACATAGAAACTAATGCCATTCTCACCACAGATGCCCCTTAAATAGAAAGATGCTTTGTCATGGGCGGAAGAGAATGGTGATCAATGCGAAGTTAAATTTTAATACTGTTTACTGAGGCTTTAGGAAAATGGCCAAAAGGAAGTGGTCAGCGTCATATTCCTAGCACCCAGCACAGTGCAAATCACGTAGCAGTTGCTGAGTAAACCTTTGTTGAGTAAATCGGTGGCTCAAAGGAACTCAATTAGATGGAGTAAAAGGAGATCTTTCTCCAGTGAATATTTGGGATTTTGTCCATTTAGGACAACTTGAGCCAGTCAATCCATCCAGGCCATGACTTTCATCCTCACAATCTTACCCCTTCACCCTATATTTCCTTCCCCTCTATGAAATGCTCTTCCCCCACATTGGCCCGGCAAACTCCTATTCCTACTTTGAAAACCTTCTCAAATATTCCCTCTGCTGAAAGCCTGTTCCTGCTGCAGCTCTAAGGACAACTGATGGCTTCCTCTTTTGTCTGCACTTTGATACATAGCACAGAGCACAGTGCCTGGCAAACAGAGCCACCTCAATACGTTTTGATGAATAGGCAAATGAATAAATAAATGGTCAGCAAGAATACAGACAACTGAAGTAAATCAGTCTACAGCAATCAGATTCCTACTACGTATAAGGCACTGTGCCCCTGCCTTTAGTTAGAATTACATTTCACAGAAAATGTCTTGGAGGAGGTGGGTGGGGAAAAATCTAGAAAATGAAAATCCATGTAGCTTTTGTTGTTCTCCCAACGACACTCAGACTATCTGGATTGAGCCCAATTAATAACGTTCTCTAAAACTGAGTATCCAGAAGGGACATTAACGCCAAAATCACCCCTTAAATATTAACCATGTTAAAGTGCAGTGTCCAACCCCATCTCTGAAGGACTTTTACCCACTCTCAAAAGAAAAGACAAAGCAGAAGCAACTGCCTTCCTCCTCTGGAGACAGTATATATTTTAAAATAATGTTGGTCATCTTCACAAGTCCCTTTGACTCATGCAATTGGTCATCCAGGCACATATTTCCTCCTGGGCCTGTCCCATTTCCCCTTGGATGGGGAAGAATCATTCTAGCCAAAGAGGCCAAGTCCTTCAGGAGACAGATCTGGTCTAGGGTAGTAACCTCCAGAGCAGAAGCCCAAGGACCAGAGCTGGAAGTGGTGGCCATGCAGGAAAGTCAGAATTTCAAGGGGCTTCCAGCCATCTCCAAATTCAGTGGGCATCCACCCCACACAGAAAAGTTGTGAGGAAGCAACGGAGACAGTGGGACCTCTTCTTCCCTTTGCCAGAATTTTATTCTCTTCATGAAAGTCTTGTGAACATTCAGGTCACAACATTCGCGCTTCTGGTGAGGAAGTATATATATATATGTCTGAATACGTACATTTCAAGTCCCCAGGAAAATGTCGTGAAGGGCACACAGGAAACTTGTCACTGTGCTTTTCTCTGGAGGGACTGATGGGTGTCCAAAAGGAATTTTTACTATCTACTCCAGATGCTCCTGCCTAGCTTGATTTTTTCCAACACAAACACCTATCCATTTTGAAATGTTAAAAAATTAATAAAGTTGTCCAAATGGGGATAAACGATCGGTTTGGGCCAGTTTGACTTCAAAGGCTTTCTTTCTCCCTGGCAGCTCTGAGTTTCTGTTCTGTACGATTTTCCCACCCTAGTCATGGAGACTCTGGGGGCACAGATTCTCTTGCGTTTTCAACATTTACCGGATCTCTCAGGAGGGAATGGGGGGCTCACAGGGAAGAGAAGATGCTGGCTCGAACTGGTCCCAGCACCGGGTTGAGTCTTTCATGATCTCATTTTGATCCTCCTAAAACCTCCAGAACCTAGGTACTACTGGCTGCCTTCTGAGGATGGAGTTCAGAGACTTCATTAACACGCTCTGGCCACACAATGACAGAGCAGGAATTAGAACTCAGAACTGCCAGGCAACCCAGCTCCTGCTGCTGCAACGTGCTCCTCGCTCAGTTCTCATGACCACTGTCCCTCAGCTTCTCCTAGGAGTCCTGGCCGGCCAATGACATCCTCACTAGACCAGTCCTGGCCTCTCCATTCACCACTCTCACATCAGAAGTCACTCTTTCCAGATGAGTTGAGAAGGAAAATGCAAAGCTCATGCATTTTACTACCCCTGGGGCTCCGGCGTGTGAAGTCAGCGTGAGCAGCGACTTCTCGCTACCAAATTACAAGGCTTATTCTCGGACTTCCTCATCGTTCATGGTATGATTTGAATGCCAGGTTTCTCATCCACCTGTCTGCTCCATAATAAGTTCACTCACGTCCAAAAAAAAAAAAAAGAAAAGAAAAAGAACAACTGGAGGACAGAGGAGACATGACCAGTATGAAAATGTCGGGGGGGTTTTAGTCAAAGTTGGTCCAGAATGAGTCAGCAGGGAGATGTGGATGACAGGAGAACACATTTGAACTTTAGCAACATTAAAAGGACTAGAGTGCCAAGAACGGAGAAAGTAATCAAGCTCCTTTGTGTAGCACAAGGGCAAGTTTCTTAAGCCTCAGGTTCCTTGTTTGTGGAATGGAGCTCACGATAAAGAACAAGCAAGTAAACTGCTTAGCAGAGCACATAGTAATCCTTCCAGAAACAAAGCCATCTTTATCATTTTCTCGACAACACTAAGAGGAGGCACTATTAGTCTATTTTACAAATTAGGAAACGAAGGTGACAAAGCTCTCAAGTGGCAGAAAATGACTAAGACCAGGTCTGTCTGACTCTGAAGTCCATTTTCATAGCCACTAAGCTATACTTCCTCCTCCAATAGAAAATTTAGAACAAAAAGAAAATCCCCGTAATCTCACGACCCAGGAGATAAACACTTTTACCCTTTTAAATACTTTTAGATTTTCTTCTGTACATTCATAAATATTATTGTTCAAAGTTGAACAATAATACATTCTATTTTATAACTAGCTTTTTTACATTTGCCAGTACATATTATAACCATACTTCCAGGTCAGTAAACATTTATCCCTGTAGTCGTTATTGATGGCTCCTTAGTATTTGTTCACATGAACTGTGAACGTGCTGTCCTCTATTCAACCAGTCCCCCATCACTAGTATTTAAGTGGTTACATTAAGTTTTTCACAAATGTAACCAACGCTGCAGTAAGCATCCTTGGGGCTGAGTCTTTCTTTTAACTATTATTGTTAAGGTTGTATAGAAGCGCTGGGGCTGGTTCTAGGTTAGCAATTGGGTGGATAATGAGACTTTATGCCCTGTTCCCTGAGAAAAGTGTGCAGGGGCTGACTGGTATCATCCTACCTAGAGAAGTCAGACTCCAGAGGCAAGAGTGGGAACAGGACCGCTGTCCTCAGATGGCTGGGGAGCTGCCTTTGGCACCGCGACTGAGCTTTCTCTAGTGATCTTGAGCAAGTAGGACCACAGGGTAGTAGAATTCTGCTGACTGTGCAAAAGCACTTCTCCACAAACTCAATTGTCAAAGGACGTGTTAATTAATCTGCCTCAAGAAATGACAAGTTCCCCAAGATGTAAGAAGCTCAATTTCATGCTGACCTCCCCCATTCTTCAGGGATGTTATAGAAGAAAGTAAACAGTCCTCGTTTTAGCATTGCCTGAATTTGGAAAATCTAAACTCTGTCTTTGACTTACCAACTTACAATTACAGTTGGGAACCTACTAAAAACCAGGCACTTTACAAACGTATCTTGTTTAATTCACAGAGTGCTCTAATAAGGAATGGAGTGCAAGGAGATAAACTAACTTCCTTCAACGAACACAACTGGTAAGTCCCGGGAATTCAAAGTTAGATTTTTCTGATATTAAAACCCTTGCAGTCAGATATAGTGATTAAAAGAATGGCTTTTCGAGGAAAATAGACTTGGGCTCAAGAATATTCCTTCACTTAATAATAAAGTTTGCATACTTTGTTCAGTAAAGTATTAATGCTTCTCTAAAATGAGCCCATCTGTGTTACCCATGAAGACTTCTGGGCTCCCCAGCTTCCTGAGACAAAGTCTGTAACACACTAATACACTTCATTCATTCATTCATTCATTCATTCACTGCTGGGCCCTGGACTAGGTGCCATGACTGTCATGACTGACCAAGATGGTGGTAGAGCCTGGCCTAATGGAGTGTCCAGCTTTGTGGAGAAGACAGATCCTAACATGTGACAATAGTCAAGGGTGGAGAGACTACTACAGGGAAAAGCAAGATGCTATGGGAACACATTGCAGGCACCTCACTTTGTCAAGGGGAGTGAGGGTAAGTTTCATAAATGGATGCTATCTAAGCTGATCCCTACAGGAAGAGGAGGTGGTAACAGAGGACAAGGTACTGGCTGAGCAGAATTACTGAAGGGATAAGCATGAGGGAGTGAGAGGTCATGGTAAGGCTGGAAAGCTCAGCAAGAGCCCCTGTACGTACAGTTAGACCTCACCTTGAGGGCGATGGGGATCCATAGTGCAGGGTTCGAGCCAAGAAGGAATATAAAGAGATTGACATTCAGAGAGCTCATTGGGGTACATGAGTGGACTAAGGGCCGGGGGGCAACCCTGGAGGCAGAGGCTTCAGGGAGAGCTTCACTCCAGGGCACCCGGGTGAACAGAGGTTTTCTTTCTGAATTCTGTGTAGAGCTTAACATGTCAGTTTCCACTAGGATGTTAAAAAGCCAAACCAAGAAATATTTTGGTGTCAGACTCCTTTATCCTTCTTTGGTTCCACAATGCTTAAATCAGAGCAATTCAGAAGACTCCCTTGGTAAACAGAGCAGAATTTTTCTAATTTCTGGCCCCAAAGGTACACCTCCACGGAGCCTCAGCCTCAAGCCAGTGCAGGGGATGGAGAGGGAGGGAAAGCTGGAAGAATCAGGAAAACCAGTTCTTAATAGTAATAGGTCTCCTCCATATAATAACAGCTCCGGTTTACAGAGCACTTTCACAGACATTCTCACAGTAAATGGGGAGTCCGGGGAGGAGGGAACCGGGCAATTAGCATTAGCCCCACCCTTTCAAATAGGACCACTGGAGATTACAAAACCAGTGAGTAGTGGGGCTGGGGATGCAAGTTTTGTGACTCTCACTTCACTGCCTCAGCTCCCTCCCTTAGAGCTATTTTTTGGAAGGTGAGAGTGGTTCTTTGACAGCATCTCTGTGCACATTACCTCCTAACAATGGGGAAGTCAAGGCTAGGAAAGGATGCCTGAGTGTATGGGGCACAAAACAGGACAGGTTTGAATGCCATGGGCAGGGGATACTAATAACAAGGAAGCATGCTCTCCGTGTGTGCCCGGGCTGGGGGCGAGCTGGATGTATCAGAGGCAGGAAAATGCTAGCATGTGTCTATGCCCGATGGGGTTGCGTTAGGGCGAGGAATGGGGAAAGGAGAGAAGGGTAGGAACTCCACACAAGAGTCAGGGTCTGCTGGATGGATGAGCCCTTCAGCAGAGTCTGAAAGCCCATCTAGAAGTCAGGAAGCAAAAGCAAATTCCACACACAGCGCCACCATTTTTGAGCAAAGAGCATTCAGGTAAAGGGTGCTTGCTCTGGCGCTTGTTCAGGTCACCAAAGAGCTGATATGAAGAAAGACCCGAGGCTCTGTGTCTGGACAACTTGGTTGAAATCTACAGAGCAGGAACCAGCTCATGTGGCCCTGCCAGCCCTGGGGTCTGGCAGCTGACCAGGAAGCTGTGAAAGGTTCCTGTTTGGGGAGCCGTTGAGCTGTGTCCCTGCCACCCCCAGAGAACCACAGAAAGGAATTTTGCAAGGATGATCCACAAACAGCCACCTAGGAAGGAAGGAGGGAATGGTTTCCCAGGATCCTGCTGGAGACCCACATCAAAATGGCCCTGTGGACAACATTCTGAAGTGGGGCAATTCAGGGCACATGCATGTCAAACCACAGGCACCCTTGGCACTTCCTGCGGACCTACCATACCCCAAATCCTACGCAAAACCCTTTATGTTTAACCCCATTCAATCCTTACAACACCCCTGCTCTGTGTTGAGGAAACTGAAGCCCAGAGTGGGTTAGCAATCCGTTCAAGGTCGCATAGGTAATGAACTGCAAAACTGAGATTTTCTGGGAGGTCTAGAAGCTCAGAACCCATGTTCTTTCCACTCCCCACAAAACCTTGTGAGTTTGTGTGCTTGAAATAGCACAGCAGGGAGAGGAGAGGAAGGGGATGTGGAGCAGGGTGGAAATTGTGTCTTAAGCCACCGCCCTGACTCACTCCCCTTAATAAGCATCTAATGACAGCTGAAGTATCTGCCTTGGGGGAGTGGGGTTTCTAGAATAGTACTGAGGAGGGGAATCCAGACTGGTTGTGACTGGGGCATGAATCAGCATGGTGACTTCCAGGTTAAAGAGGAAGCCTTAATTAACAGCAGTCCCAGATGCAAAAGGAACAGTGTCAAGTCTTTCCGACAAGCTTAGGACCCAAAGGGACTATATCTTGGTTTCCTGTTTCCCACTCCAGCCTTATTTCAAACCACTTCCTAAGACGCAAACTGTTCGCAACCAAGCCTTCCTACAGTTCACCAATATGAGGACCCCCATTCAGCCTCTACTCTCTGGCCCAGCAATGGTCTCCACTGGGAATGCTCTTGACCTCTTCTCTGCCTCTCTAAATCTGACCCATATTCCCCGGGGTCAGGGTGGGAGATAAATTAGGAGTTTGGAATTAACATATACACACTAATGTATATAAAATAAGCAACAAGGACCTACTGTATAGCACGGGGAACTCTACTCAACATCTTATGATAACCTAAAATGGAAAAGAATCTGGAAAAGAATATATATATGTATGTATATATATACACACATATGTGTGTATGTGTTATATATATAACTGAATCGCTTTGCTGTACACTTGAAACTAACACAACATTGTAAATTAACTAAACTTCAGTTAAAAAAAAAAAAAAAGCTGAACCCAAGTCTTCCTTTCCATGAGATCTAGCAGACCTAGCCTAGTACAGAAGAGTGAGTCCTCTAGATGATTCACTGAGTCATTCATTTGGACAGCATCTGTTAAGCATCTGCAATTCCTGGGCACCATGGAAAATATTAGGATGCAGTGATAGAAGACTGTCCCTGCTCTCTGTGCCTAACAGAAAGGGGAAATACATGGCAACAGAGAGTAAGAGGAATAACAGTAAGAGCTTGGAGGATGCTTCAATGTTACAAAATGCTTAACTTTTCTGGGTTATGGAGGGTTCAGGAAGCCTTCCAGAAGGAGGCAGCACCCCAAAGATGTTTTGAATGGTGGGTGAGATAAATGAAAAACCTTTTACTTGGATTCAAGAGACCTGTGCTCTAGGTAACACTCTACTTCTGTCTGTGCTGACCTGGAGCAGGTCACCCCACCTCTGAAACTCATGAAGGGGTCGGACTGGCACAGCAGCCAACATCTCACTTGCTTGAGCTCTGGTCTCCATATTGACTGACCGCCTAATTATTGTTCATCTCACCTCTTGCATCTCCATGTCTCTATTTCCTTATACGTAAAATGGAGATGCTAATTACCAAACCTCGGGACTCTAGAAAATTCGACAGAAGAATGTATGGGAAAGTGCTTCGGAACTGTTAATATGCTGTGTACTGGAAGGGATTGTGTGGCTGTAGGTCATTTCTCCACTGGATGAAGCTTCTCTATGTCTTCTTCAGGGGTTCTAGTCCAAGGATGGACACACCATATAAGTATCATAACACCTGCTGAACTGAGCCTTATTTTTCACACACACACACACACACACACACACACACACACACACACACACACACACACATTGTTATCCCTGCATCTCAGAATATTTTCCTCCTTCATTCCTATAAAAACTCTGTCCAAACCTCACTCTACCCAAATCCCCGGCAGCATCAATCCCACCATAGGACACGTTAATTCATCCCTTCCTTTTGGTATTAATTATGGTAATTAACTTGCTTCTCTGCTCCTCACCATGACTCAGCCACCTACCTACCACGTGTGAGCACCGTTTGGGGGTCCTACCTTCTGAGTGTCCCTTGAGGCATCTGAGACCTCCCGTTCTTGCCGGTGTACATGGTTGGTGAAGCTCCCGTGATCATCACAACCACTTATTGAACACCTGCTCTGTGATCAGGCTCTGTGACATCCTCTCGCTGACCCTCACCACAGCTCTACGAGATGGCGATTATCCTTCCCACTTTACTAATAGTAATTGCTATCACAGAATGAACTCTTATGATGTGCCAGGCACTGTACCAAGTGTCTTATAAGTATGAACTCATTTTAATCTTGGCTACAATATGATGAGCAGCTGTTTTTTTAGTTCCATTTTACAGGCAAGGATACCAAGGCACAGGGAGGTTAAGTAATCTTCTCAAAGTCACCAGTTTAGCAACTGAGGAGCTGGGATTCAAACCTGGGACTACGGTGCAAAGTCATGCTGTAACATGGACAGTTAGACGAGACCTGACAGTGCCCTAAAGTCAAGGTTTAGAGTAACAAAACAGACATTGCTCCTGTGTCACACTGAACGCTGCAGCTTATTTGGGGTCAGCTATCTCTCTGGGGTCTGATTTTGTCACTTCTTTGCCCTGATGTGGCTTCAAGGCCACCTCACGAAGGAGGCCTTTTGTTTCTTTGTCACAAGCTGCTACTTCCAGATAGTTATAAAAGGTAGGAAGCAGATGCTAACCACATGCGTACCTCTGCAGCCCAGCCGGACACCGCTCCGTACCCCACTTGTTCGTTTCCACCTGCCTCTGATTGCAGAAAGGCCACAAGTCAATTTCAAATGCATGTGACGGCCTCAGCCCCTTATCAAATGCTGAGTAAGTGTCACTGTAACAAACAGCTGTAAAAAAAGTATGTATTTTATAAACTTATATGAGAGAGATCCTTAATATGACAGACTCTCTCAGCAGTTTGCCAAAACCTGTTACCTCTTCTTCCTGGGCACACAGGACTACATTTCCCAATCTTCCTGGCAGTTGGTTTTGGTCATGTGACCAGGCTATAGCCAATAGGAACTGAGAAAACATGATACACAACACTTCCTTGTCTGGCCCCTAAGAACGTTCCTTGGATGCCCTCCTCCATGCTCTTTTTGCTTCCAGGTGACCGGGATGGGTATCAGCGTGATCTTGGAAGCCATGGGATGTAGATGGCACGTGGATGGATGTAGACTCAGAGTCTCTGAATGACCACATGGAGCAGATTTCCCAGCTGTCACCCCTGGGAATCACCCTGACACATACTCAAATCCTATACTTCTTAAAATGCATTATATTTACTTGTTCATGAATATCTTTACCCAGTAGAGCATAAACTCACTGAGGACAGGCATATTTAGATCCTCACTGCCTAATAAAGCACCTGGCAAAAAGTGGTACCCAATAAAGGTTTATTGAGTTATCAATGTCAGGTGACTTTATTAAATTCATGAGCTGCTTCTTGTTTTTTGTTCATTCTTCTTGGTTTTGTTTTGTTTTGTGCATAACCCTGATTGGGGAGGTATTCTTGGGAGAATACAATAACTATCTCACACCCACAGGCAGATGCCTAAATTTCATCCTTAGAGTATCATCACTTTGATGTAAAAATTTGAACTCTCCTTACATACAACGTGACCTGAAACAGTAATGCTTTAAGCGATTGAGTCATTGATACCTCTGTGTGAAAGAGAAACCAGAGTCACTTTTGTAGAGGACCAGAGAGAATTGAAGACCCTTAAAGAAAGAGAGGTTTCTACTTCCAGCCAAATAGAAGTAACAGCGATAGGATTTGCTTTTCCACCCGAAATAAGCAAAAAGCAGACAATGAAATAATGATTCATAAAACACTGGACATCAGGCAATGGGCATGATACCTGAAAGATGGTGTGAAAATAAAGAATATTGGCCAAGGAGGCAAAAGACCTGGGTTCTAGCTCAAGTGAGCCCTGTAATTGCCCCAACTTACTGCCTTGAGAAAATTTCCAGGCCTCAGCACGGGAAGGAGGAACTCAGTCGGAGTCCAGCAACCAGGGTGAGTTGAAGAGATGCAGCTGGAAGTCCAGTAGGACAACGTGGCTAGAGCTCACAGAATCCAGAACCAGACAGGAGCGAGCTGCACAAAAAGACGTCTTCAGAAGTCTGCACTGTACACTTACTTGAATGGGTAAAATGGAAAAGACTGACCATAGCAAGGGCTGCCAGGGATGCCGAGGAACCAGAACTCTCTTCCATGCTGATGGAAATGTAAATGGTATGAACACTTTGGAAAACAAAGTGTTTGGCAGCTTTTTTTAAAGTTATACATATTCCTACCATAGGACCCAGCCATTCTACTCCTAGATATTTTCACGAGAGAAGTGAAAGCCTATGTCCAACAAAGACTTGTACAAGAAGGTTTGTAGCAGCTTTGTCTGGAAACAGCCCTTATGTCCATCAGCAGGTAAATGGATACAGACACTGAGATACAGCCCTATGATGGAATACCATACAGCAGTAAAAAGGAAGAAATGATTGATATATGCGACAACGTGGATGAATCTCAAAATAATTATGCTGGTCGAAAGAAGCCACACATACGAAAGGGCATATAATGATTAACTCCATTCACAAGAAATTCTAAGAGATGAAAACGAATGTACAGCAACAGAAAGCAGATCATTTGTTGCCTTAGGGATAGGTGGGGATGGAGGGGCACACAGGTAGGGGCTGGAGGAAGGGATTATAAAGGGACACAAGAAAACTTTTGGGGTGATTGATATGTTCATTATCTTCATTATCTTGATGTAGAGACGTTTACATGGGTGTAAATACGTATGTCAAAACATAGACCGTATGCTTTAAATCTGTCAGTTATACATAGATAAAGTTGTGTGTGTGTTTTTTTTAAAGAAAACAGAGATGTAGATGTCAGTAATAATGAAAGCTCCTCAGTCTTGCATAAAATGAGCTCTAAAAGACACATCTGCCCTATGATTCAGTTATCCCAGGAAAAGTCACATTCAAGCATCTGCTGGGACCTCCCCCAAGGTGGCTGATATAGAAGAAAAGAATATCAGTCAAGAAAAAAAAAAAGGTCTGGTTTCTGGCTCAGACCCTCCTTTTACACACTGTGTGTCTTCGCGTAGAAATGCCGTCGTGAGTTGGTGGGGCAGAAGCCAAGCTTTCATCGTGGGAGGCAGCAAGACATAACAGAAGAGCAGGGGTTTGCAACCTAGATTCACCTGCATTGGTTTTTCTACCTTGTCATTGAAGAGAAACGACGTAAAAGGGTGTACAAAGCCTACGTGCACAGCAATGAATTTTCACACCCTGAGCCCCCTCTCCCAGGTGACCCGTATCCAGACCAAGGACCAGAGCGTCATCAGGACCCCAGGAGCCCTCCCCGCACTCCCTGTCAGTCACTACATCCGCCCAACAAACCTCGACTGGATTTCCGCTTCCTCCCCGTCAGCTGTGTGTCTTCTGGTACATTTTCTCATCTATAAAGTGGAGTTAATAGTGCTAATTTACAAGTTTTATTTGTTAACGAAAGCAGAAAATGAAATAACATGTTTAAATCACCTAGCCCAAGGCCTAACACGTCAGAGGTGTTTCATACCTAGGAGCTCCCTTCCCGAGAAGAAGCTTGGAAGGGCCGGATCCCGAGGGGCAGGGGAGACTGAGTGGGGAATGCCTTAGCAGTACACCCCTGGGTGAGTCACTTAGCCTTTCTGGGCCTCTGTCTCCTGTCCTGCACAATGAGGGCCCCATAAATGCTGGGCTCAACATCACACCCCTCCAGGGCACCTTGCTCCGGATGCAAGGATGGAATAAGACATGGCCTTTGCTCCTTAAGAGCTCAGAATCCAGACCTCTCCAGTCCTGATCAGCCATGAGTGGGAACCCAGTTTCTGTGCAATGGTGTAAGTAGACGTGAATGCACCAACGGGGAGACCAGTGTCCCCTTTATCCGACTACTCATCACATACACCAGAAAGCTTTTAAAACCAGAGTGTCGCCCCCTCAGCCTCCCAAGTCAGCATGTGGATGCGTTGCTAACCCCAGGGGATTCTGGTGCTAACGGTCTGCAGGGTGCACATGGGAACCGCTAGCAAAGGAGTTCCAATGAAAGCCGTGCTGAGCCCAGGACATACAAGTAAACCATTACTATTTAAAATACATCTCTAAGACCAATTTGCTTCCTCTTCATTTGCCTCTTCCCCCTAACACGTGCCAAAAACGCACTCTCACTAGTTAAGAATGTCCAGGTGTTCGAGCTCCAATCAAGCAATTCATTTCTTCTTTCAAACCAGGGTCTGAGTTCTCTATCTCTACTGAACGTGGGCTATCAGGAATGATTTCCCAGGTTTTTTGTTTTTTTTTTTTTTGGCCGTGCCACGCGGCATGTGCGATCTTAGTTCTCTGACCAGGGATCCAACCCGCGCCCCCTGCGTTGGAAGTGCGGAGTCTTAACCACTGGACCACCAGGGAAATCCCGATGATTTCCCTGGTTTCGATAGCACCTGATCGTGAAGTGACAAGTCAGTCCCAGGGCCTCCTCTGAACAAACAGCCACCCAGCATGGAGAACAAACTGTTCTGTCAACCGGCAACTAGCACGGATGACCCCTACACCTGTGGTCACGGCACTGATGGTGAGTGACACCCATCACTGTGGATGTCTATAAAAGCCTTCCCAAAGAACGGACCTCTGCATTCCATTTCCAGCCACAATTTGTGCAAAATAAAGATTAATGATTAATAATAGTAGTAGCAATAGCCAGCATTCACAAGGCATAGACCATATGCCCAGAAATCCTTGGGCACTTTGCGTATGTTATTTCATTTAATCTGTGTTACAGATTAAATTATTGGTCCCAATTCTTTATCCCTTTTTTTTTGCCCTTATCCATGCCCTTTGCCAGGTGACTTTTTAGTTCTTCTCCCTAAAGATGGAGTGTACTTCCCTACTCTTTCCCCTCAGACAAGTCTAGACTAAGTCAGCCAAGCCACAGATATATGAGTAAGAAAAGTGGTTGTGATCTGAAGTCACCAAGTATTGGGGTGATCTGTTACATAGCAACAACTAACCAATTCTGTCCCCTAGAATGGACCAGGATCCAGTTCTGAGTGACTTGGAAGGATATCCCCCCGTCCCAGCTGCCATTCCATAAAATTTCTGTCCCATTACATCACAGATCAGTAGGGGATTCTGGTCCAGCCTGCAATCTCATCTCATAGGCAAATGTAATGATATCTGCAAAAGGAAAACCCCATAAAATACTCACTGCTAAAATGATGTTGGATATAATCTTCCATTCATACAAACAGCAGGTATGGAAATATTCAAGGCATGTCATGGTTCTTACGTATCTAAATTTCTTGTTGAAACCATATGGTATGTAACAGAAAGAGAGATAACCAGTCATCGTTTGCCTCCTGTCAGAAGTACACACCCCCAATAACACAGTATTCTTGCCTGAAAATCAAACCCGAATCCAGTCAAGTGCCTAAGTACCATTTACAGAAAATAGAGTAAACCACAGGGATGCAACCTGAAAATCTCAGACAGAACAGACAACTCAGTTTATTCAATAAACAAAGTGTGAGGAAAGGGGGATGCTATGGGCTGAATCGTGTCCCCTCTAAACTTCGTATGTTGAAGCCCTAACACCAAGTACTTCTGAATACGACTATCTTTGGAGACAGAGTCTTTAAAGAGGTAATTAAGTTAAAATGAGGTCATTAGGGTTGACCCTAATCCACTATGGCTAGTGTCCTTAGGAGACATTAGGACACACGGGTACAAAGGGAAAACCATGTGAAGACAGGAGATGATGGCCATCTACAAGACATGGTGAAAGACCTCAGAAGAAACCAAACTGCCAACACCTTCAGCTTGGCCATCTAGTCTGCAGAACTGTGAGAAAATAACTTTCTGCTGTTTAAGCACCTCTCCCACCCCAACTCACCCACCTGTGGTACTTTGTTACGGCAGCCCTGGCTAACTAACACGGAAGAGGAGACTCTATGATTGAGAGGAAACTAAGAGACGTATCAACCAACTGCAAAGGATGGATTTCATTTAAATAATGATTCAAACAAAAAACTGAATCCCACACACATATTTGTTGAGCACATAGTAGGTTCTCAATAAATATTCAAATGAATGAATTCATGTTTGTCCCTTATCTCCAGAGCTGGGGCTTGGTGCCTTTTTATGGAACTCAAATCAGCCTCCAGTGATTTCCACGACTGGTCTTTCATCCCAATTTCTGATATCACCCAGAAAAAAAACTTACCTCCCTTCCAAATGTGAACCATTCTCGGTGAGTTGTGTGTCTCCTCTTTCCTACCCTCAACACCCTTGCTGCTTCACCCGTGTCCCTCTCTGGCCACCAGACCCTCCCCCATCAACATGCTGGCCACTCAGCCCAGACAGCCCAGGTCCTACTCCTTTCTCGGAAACTTGCTACTCCCTTTGCCAGAGACCATTCCAGCCCCAGGTATCCGCCCAGCCTACGCCTTCGCTTTTTTCGGGTCTCTGCCCAAAGGGTGCCTCTTCAAAGTGGTTTTCCTGACCCTCCCTGCTCAAAAGAGCGTCCCCAGCCTCTCTAGTCCTTCTCCCTTTAGCCTGAGTCGCTGCTTTTTTTTTTGGCCGCGCCATCCATGCAGCGTGTGGGATCTTAGTTCCCCAACCCGGGATCGAACCCGTGCCCCCTGCAGTGAAAGTGCAGAAACTTAACCACTGGAGCACCAGGGAGGTCCCCCACCGCTTTTCTTACAGCACACAGTATACATTTATTTACAGCTTTCCTCTCCATCCACTAAACCGCAAGCTCCCTGAGAGCAAGGATTCTGTCTGAACTCCCGCTGCATCCCCAGTACTTAGGACAGACTCTGTCGCATGGCAGGGGTTCCATCAATAGTTTTGAATGAATAAGTAAATGACAGCTGTTGTTAAACTGGGACTTTCTGGTTCCCATGACAAATATCTTTTCTTATTTTCCTTCTTCCCTTTAAAAGGACTCAGCGAGGAGCCTAGCAAAGGAAGCTCTGTCAGCCGGCCACGCTGACCCTTCAGCAGCCCCCTCCCTCCAGACTGCCCAGGCTGCACTTGGACAAGCCGGCAGCCACTCTGTGGCCATCTGCAGACCTCCAGGCCTGGGGCAGCTCGGCCATGGAGACAGCAGGGCTCCATGGGGACACATGATTCAGGCGGACTCACACCACGAGGACACACGCGACTTTCTCCGGCTGAGATTGCGTCTTTGCAACTGCCCATGTGTACTTTGGCTTGCAAAGCCTCTGTTTACAAATCTGGGTCAAAGAAGGACAGGAATCCCAACAACATGCGATTCACAGAAGCCGGCCATTGCCTCCCGTTCCCGTTTTTTCCTCATAAGAAGGCAGTGCGTAGAAATGTGGTCATCAGTTTGACTTTGAAGCCACACAGACCCAGTTCATGTCCAGCTGTCATCTTTATTTACCATCCTTGTGACTTTGGACAAGTCACGTAACCTCTGTGAGCCTCGATTTTTTCCATCTTTTAAAGGAAGGTAATGAGGCACACTTGTTATCAGAATTATAACCAATATATTAAAGAGAGTTGTCCATGGAAGTCCTTCAAAAATTTGACATTATTTATTTACATTTCCAGTATGTCGTTTCAGGCAGAATCCTGGAGTTGTCCCTGACCCCACTCTCTCCCCAAAACAACTGGCCCCCACTGGAACCATTCTACCTCTTAGTATACCACGAATCCATCCACTTCTCCGTCTCCCCGTGAGGGTCCCCACAGAAGACCGGCTGTTACCAGAACAGACTCAGGAGCTGTCAGCCTGGAATTTTAACCACGTCTCCATCACTCTCTAGCTGGGTGATCTCTTCTATGTGACTCAGTTTCTGAATCTGCCAGATGGGGATGACAATGCTAGCAGTGGAGCAGACACTGTTGATTGACTGCTTCCAAGCCTCTCCCCACCCCCTTCCCCTCCCGCCTCATTGCCACCTCCCGTATGGGAACTTGGAACCCAGCCCTCCTTGTAGCCAGGGGTGTGTGTGTCTCATTCTGGCCCAAGAGATACAAGCCAAAGTCGGCCAGTTAGTGCTGACAGAGCTTGAGATTTAAATGATCATATTCCTGTGAATGCTTAGGAAAAGGCCTGGCAAGTAGTGCATAAATGCTTGGGGTATGAAGGTAGAAACTGTGCATGAGTCAGAATTCAGCAAGAGGGATGAGGTGAGGACTGGGGCGCTAGGAGAAGGCTTCAGGGCGGTGGATGGTTCTAGAAGAGGGGATAAGAGGAGGGTGGACACAGGACGCGGGCTTTGTCCAGAAGAGGAAGAGCATGTGTTCAGGCATCCTTGAGCGCTGGGCCTGGACACTCCCACCCCAAGCTGCCCCAGGACCCTCTCAGAAGAAGCCTGTCCCTCGAGGGAAGCCAATAAAAGGGTCGACTCCAGGGACCCACCATTCATCATCAGACTCTGAGTGCTGATGAGCTGGTGTCCACATCGCCTGGTTTACAGAGAGAGCATTCCAGTCGCCGTAAGTGTGAACAGTGACTCTCACCCACACTGCCCGGCAGCCTGCTAGCCAGACAGGGCGAAGCTCTGTGGGTAGCCCCAGGGCAGAGGGCTGCAGACAGCAGGTGCCCCGGGCTGGCCTGGAAGAGCAATAGTAACCACAGCCCCACTCGGGAGGCGGGAGAGGGGGATGGGAAGCTCACTGCCGTGTCTGAAAGCCCCTCAGGTACCCTGTCCCCAGCGACAACACTGAACCCAGGCCCTCTGATGGCATGGAGGTCATGGGAAGCAAAAAGGGAAGAGGAAAATTCCCCACGAAGGGATCTGCTCTGGCCAAAGAAACCTCTCCTCACTTTCCTGATTCTGGGGGGTGCCTCCCGTTCACCCAGCCACCCACGGGGCAGCCCTACAGATAACTGGGGGAGAAGCCAGTGAGCAACCAGGGGGGAAGTACTCCCCTGAAAGCGTGGCTCTGAGGTGCTCCCCCGGGGTGACTGATCACTGTGCGGAGGGTGTGTCCAGAGGCTGAGGCTGAGCCGGGCTGGTGCTCGCCCCAGCTTGGAGATTTCTCAAATATGTTAAAGGTTATATTACGCTGGGCACTCAGTAGCCCTTGTGAAAACATGTTTTAAATACCTCCAGTGAGAGGGTGGGGAGAAAAGGGAACCCTCTTGCACTGTGGGTGGGAATGTAGATTGATAGAGCCACTATGGAGAACAGTATGGAGGGTCCTTATAAAACTAAAGATAGAACTACTATACGACCCAGCAATCCCACTACTGGGCCTGTACCCCGAGAAAACCATAATTCAAAAAGACACGTGCACCCCAATGTTCATCACAGCACTATTTACAATGGCCAGGTCATGGAAGGAACCTAAACGACAGACAAATGGATAAAGAGGATGTGGTACATATTATATGATGGAAAATTACTCAGCCATAAAAAGGAAAGAAATTGGGTCCTTTGTAGAGACGTGGATGAATCTAGAGACTGTCATACAGAGTGAAGTGAGTCAGAAAGAGAAAGACAAATATCGTATAATGTCACTTATATGTGGAATCTAAAAAAAGGTACAAATTAATTTATTTATGAAGTGGGGGTGGGGGGAGGGTGGGGAGCTTGGGATTGACATGTAGACACGGATGTGTATAAAATAGATAACTAATAATAACCTGCTGCATAAAAAATAAATAAAATAAAATTCAAAAATTCATAAATAAATACCTCCAGTGTCCCGTTTCTTATGGGCTTAACCTGGAACACGACCATGGGGAGTGTTCTTTCCAAAATGCAAACCAAACGAAGTCGCTTTGCTACTCAGAACCTTTGGTGGCTCTACTTTTAGGACGAAATTGAAGCTTAGCCTGGCAGATGCTCCCCCCGTTTACCTCTGTCTTGTTTTTCTTTGTATGCTGGACACCACCCACTAATTTCTACCTCCCAAACAGGCGACGACACTCATACCTGATTGCCTCTGTATGGAATTTCATTCATTCATTGAACAAATATTTATTAAGCAGATACTGGACTCGTCTATGTCAGCTGCTACGATACAATGTTGAATGAGAGGGACTTGCTGTCTTCAAAGACCATAGCGTTGAGTGCAGGAGTTCCCATACCCTGCAGCACATCCGAATCACCCTCGGGGCTTCTTAAAAGCACAGAGGTATCCTGGGATGGGAGGAGATGGGAAGGAGTCAGCAAGCGAAAATGTTACAAAAGGAAGTGGGGGCTTCCTTTTGATGAGAAAAGAATTCTCATTTCTTCTGATTACCTTCCTGGCAATCAATAGGATAAGTGGGGGAAAGTGGGTTTTCGAGCCAAAAAACTGGTTCAGGACTCAGGCATCTGTATACTCTGACTAGCTGGGACAGTCCACCTTTACACCTGTTGCCTGGGAAAGTCCTAAGAGTCTTGCCTTGCACCCTCAAAAGTGCCCTGGTTTGGATAATAAATTATATGGTCCCCTTATTCTAAACTCAGCTTTACCCTTCCTACTCGTGAGAACCTGGGGAGATTTTTGAAACTCCCTGAGCCTCAGTCTCACGGTCTGTGCCCCAGGGTGAGCGATAGTGTGTTAAAAGGTGTACGAAGTAAATGAGGTCATGGCTGCCAAGTGCCCGGGAGAGTAGGTGCCTTATTCACAGAAGCTGTTATCATTCTCTGCCTTGTAGGAGGTAGCCCTCATTTGCTCTGCATTGTTTCCTGACAAATGAAATGAGACCTTAAAGACAAGAACACATTCAGATGAAAAATAGAGCATTTATATTTGTGGAGAGAATGGACTTGAGTCAGCAAGACATTGCTCAGATAGTTGCTGGCTGGGATGGCAAAGCTATCCTGAATATCTCTGTGACAATACTTAACCTTCAGCTCGACCTTCTAGAAAGTACGGCTGGACCACCCTCCTCGTTGGTTGAAATTTCTTATAGTGTTGGATCACATGCCTCCAATGGGCCCAGATGTAGGCTATTTTGGCATCTGGGGCCAAGCAGAGTTGACAGAGAGACTGACACATTTTCTGTTCCGGTGACCATCTATCTGCTCAGCCCCACTCATGACTCATCAGATGGTGAGAAGGCCCTGTCTGCACAGTGAGTCACTGATGCCCACCAGGAAGCCCCCTTTTTAACGTCCTCTTTCTGAGCGCCTCAATTAGCATTTGAGGCCAAAGGGGACCCAGAGGAGAGGGAGGCAGAAAGATCTGCCAGCTGGATGGAGTGTGGTCTGACTCAGCAGCTGTGGGAGACAGGCAGAGAGAGAAGGAAATTCTGGCACAGCTGGACCCCCTGGGTGGAAACTTACAAACAACCGGAAAAAAGAATGCTAATAAAAGCCCTCCAGAATGGCAAGTATTCATAATATTGCAGAGATCCTCAAAGGTTAAGGATCTCAGCAAGGACAAAAAAGAAAGGCCAGAGCTTCACAGAAATCCAGAAATCTCTTTGGATGAGTTTGCATGAAGGAATAGCCACATAAGCAGATTGTTTAAAAGTCTAAGTATATCCATCGAAGATGAAGTAGATCATCATAGAGATGGTGCGTGGAGAGTCTAGAATAAAAAGCCAAGATGGGAATTACCCAGCCCTGTTCTAGAAAGACAGGTGCTGCGGCTGGTAGCTATTCAAGTCTCTAGAATTACTCTGCATTCTCTGGTGTGGGTCTAAAAGAAGTGATCCTTTTCCTAAAGTGTGTTGGGCCAAACGATTAAGGCATATACACAGAGAGAAAACTTGTTTTAGGGGTTATGTATTCACTTATACCACTCGTAATACGGAATGCATCATATCACGTGTTATTTTTCTTTGAACACAATTAAGTCAAAGGATGCAAACTTCTTTCTCCAGACACACCAAGCCTTGGAGCCCTCGCAATTCTCTCTGCCTGAAGTCTCCTCTGGCCAACCTTCACCCACCCAGCTTCTTCTTGCCTTGCAGGTCTCACTCCAATGCCTCTTTCAGAGAGAGAAGCCTTCCCTGACCACCGTGTCAAACATGGGTATCCCCTGGTGGTTCTTACTCCAGTCTGCTGTCAATTTCTTGTAAAGCACTTCCAGGGTCTTGTCCATATCCCGGTTTACTTGTTTGTCATATGTCTCTATCTTCTAGAATGTAAGCTTCACAAGGGTAGGAACTCTTCTGACTTATGCTTGCCTCAATTCCCAGCATCTTACCACGGGACGAAATGGTCATGAAATGCCTCCTAAACCATGGTTGAATTTACGACCATGAGAGGGCCCTGCCAACTACAAACTGGCGCTTGCCATCTACCTCTACCAGGATTAAATTATGAGCCGCCACAGCTGCTGACTTTCAAAACCCCCTGAAAGGAGTTCAGGGTAGAGATCAGGAGTGAGGTGCTCTGTGCTCTGGGAAAAACTGGCAGAACAGGTCTTCAGATAGTTAGATATTTTCAGGAGAAGATTTTATGAGCCCAGTTCTTGCAGCTCCCCGTATCTAGAAAAGCACTACAATCCTTCACGGGGACGTCTGCTCCTCGTAACCAGCAGCAGCGTTCTTCAAAAAATATGTGCTCGATTGCATGGACCCTCCCTTCACCCAAGTCACATCTATACAGACCTTCCCCCCTACCTCTTTGGAGCGGTTTCTGAGAGCTACCTGAGATGCTGTCTCCTGGGCTACAGTCCTCAGGTTGCCCCAAATAAAACTTAACTCACAAGAAAAAAAAAAAAACATTCCCAGCATCGTGCCCATTGCTTGGCTCACAATAGATATTTAATAAATATTTGTTGAACGAAGAGCCATCGAAATGAACTAGGGCCTTAATAGTGCCACTCTTGCATAGGAGAAAAAAGTCCGAGTTGTGGCTAGGGCGTGGCGAATGGTCTGCCACCCTGGATATGGCCGTGGGAGGATGTAAAATGTTTGGTGATAATTATACCCCTCTCCTCCCTGGCTGAGCCGCAGACCTGGGTGTGAAGTAGGGACAGACTGTTTGCCTTTTGGTGGTAAATATGGATGGGGGAACATGGCTTAGAACTGAGTCCAGAAGAGGCTAACTGCGCTTTCTCCTTCTGACGGGTTCACTCACCCAGCTGCAGCTCTAAAACTTCAGGCCTTCCTCCATCCTTCCCTCCCTCTCTCTCTCTTCCTCACCCCTCTTATCCCCCCATCACCCTGACTCAGGGTGAGGCCTGCTCCAGTGGGCTGACCTTACGGCAAAGGTAGGAGGCGAGAGAACACATGTGACTCTGAAGACAGAGAAACAATGAATAGCATGTCAGTGGCAGCCAGAGCCCCAGACCCAGCCTCACCGGTCAGAAAAGCCATTCTTTCATGGAAAGAAGCAAGCCAGGGTACAAGCTTCCTCTCCAAATTCCTCTGAAATTGTAGAAGTTTCTATGTGGAAATGGGTTAACACAGGAATGGTTGGAAAAGAGAATGGTTCTCCGTAGAATCAGTGTCATGGTCAGGCATGTGTCTGGGTGAAAAGGGAAGTCAAGAACCAGCATGAGCAACCATGAGCCTTTGGATGTCATGGATTATGTCTTTAACCATTACTTGGATACCACTGGCCCTAGTATTATCTCTGTGCCTAGAAAACTGTAGTGGTCAGTAAATGTGTGCTTAACAATGTGTGCTGAAAGAATGGAAGACTGTATGAATGATTAAATACATTACGGATTGAGTAAAATATGCATTATACATTGGTCTCTTATGAATCTGGTTAATTGTAATCTAATCTTAATTCCTGATCACCTTAGGATATATACCCCAAAATTGAATTTACAAATATTCAAGGCAGGGAACCAGAACCTAGACAGCAGTGACCCTGCTAATTTCTGGCCACACTGTAAATGCTCTTGGCACAACTTTTAGCTCCAAGCAGGCTGAATTAGAGTGAGTGGTGCATCATTTGTGATCAACGAATAAGCTATTTCTACCTGCTTCCCACCTCTTGAGGAGGGGTTCTTAACCTGGGTCCATGGATTCTACGAGGGTCGGGGGACATAATTCTGGGAGGGTGGGGGTACTGTGAGTTTGGATGAGAAAAACATACAGCTTTATTTTCACTCACCTCTAACTGAAATTTGACATTTTCATTACTTGTGAACATAGGCAACAAATCCCAGTGTATAAACAGTATCTGAGATTTTATCAACCACAGAAATCACAGATAATTTCCTATCGTACGTCAGCTGTTGCAGGTACAGACAGACCTCATTTTATCGCACTTCACAGATACTGCATTTTTTTTACAGATTGAAGTTTTGTGACAACCCTGAGTTGTCAGGTGACAGCACTGTTTTAGCAATAAAGTATTGTTTAATTAAGGTCCGTACTTCTTTTTTAAAGACATAACGCTACTGCCCACTTAATAGACTACAGGATAGTATAAACATAACTTTTATAAGCACCGGGAAACCAAAGATTCATGTGATTCACTTTATTGTGATATTTGCTATATTGCAGTTGTCTGGAACAGAACGTGCAATATCTCTAAGGTGTGCCTGTACTCACGTCTACTTCAAAGTCACCTTAGTTATTGGACCTCTCAGATCTTATTGAACACCTTCATAAATAAATGCATACTGTACGTGCGTAGCCAGGCCTCTAGGATGATCCTTTAAGATCCCATCTCCTGGTATTCACGCCCTGGATAATCCTCTCCCATGAGTGTGAGCTGAACCTAGTTACCTGCTTCTAGGGAACAGAGTATGGCGAGAGTGAAGGGATGCCACTCACAAGATGAGGTTATAAAAGATGGTGGCTTCCATCTTAATCTCTACTCCTTCTCACTTACTCATTCTCATGAAGCAGCTGCCATGTTGTGAGTTGCTCTACCGAGACAGGAAGTAAGGGTCACCTCTGGTCAACAGTCAGAGAGGAACTAAAGCCATCAGTTCAACCTCCCGCGAGAAACCAAATCCTGCCAACAACCACGTGAGTGAGCTTGGGAAGCAGATCCATCCCCAGTTGACCTTAAGATGACTGCAACCCTGGCCAACACCTGGATGGCAGCCTCATGAGAGATCCTGAACCAGAAGACCCAGCGAAGCCACGCCCAGATTCCTGACCCACAGAAACTGTGAGAAAATAGAAGTCTGTTGTTTTAATATGTGTTTGATGCTCAGTAATGGTAACAAACATAGTTATCTATCGACTGATAACTATATCTCCGCATAACCAGTTTTTTTTGAGGAGGGGTCACAGGCCTCACCAATCTGCCAAGGTGGTTCATGTCACCCAGAGGTTAAGAGCCCCTGCCCTAGACTCTGGGTCCTGGAAGGGGCATTCGGTTGTAGGTTACATCTGAAGCCACATCCTTCTGACCTTGGAGGTAGTGAACGGAGGGAGAAAGGAGGACCAGGGTGGGTGGGGCTTGGTTCAGCTGATAGGGCATCACAGGCTGGAGCAGATGTTCATCAAGACAGCAAGAGATGCCAAAGGGAGACGAGAGAGCAGAGAACGCACATGGAAAGCTTGCGCCCAAAGTCGGAAGGGTGGCAGAACAAAGGGCAGACGGAGAAGCCAGGGGTGGAGCCAGGTGTGTTAGACCTTGCGAAAACAGAGCTGGCCTGACTGTGCAATGCAGGAGTCCCCCAGGGAATGCTGTGTCCCGAGGTGCTTTGGTCTGGTGTTTTTAAAAGGCAGGGCCAACCAAGAAAATATAGTTCCATCTCTCATTAAGAGTAGTAATCCCATGCTATGTGATTGGCATTTGTACTCTACTCTCCTTCATTGTTACCAAAGCCTGCCTTTTTTCTAGATGGTAAACTCCTCGAGGGCAGGAGCCCCATGTCCTTGTTTCCTTTGTACCCCAGAGATCGATCGCAGTATAACTTTTCATGAATGAAATATCTGCTAAGGGACAGCGCTGGGCCCGGGAACCAGAGATGAATTGGGTTCAGTCTCTGTCTCAAGTTGCCCACAGTCGAAAGAGGAAGCCAGATAAATACAGACACTGACATTAGAAAGCCTTAACTCAAATATGAGCTGCACTTCTGACCAGGTTTGGTGGCTCTCCAGGCCTTGGAAGGGAGTAACACTCATTTCCCTAATTTGTGCAACATTAAATGAGAGGATATATTTAAATTGCCCCACACAAGGCCTGACATGTCACAGGAGCCTCTACCTTGCTTCCTATTCTCATACTGCTTCCAGTCTTCTGGTCTCAAGGTCTCGAGGGTTTGTGTGAGATCTGATTCCTGTGTGGGAGCTGTGGCAGACTTCCGAAGGTGGGCCCCTCTCCCAACAGGCTTCCTTTCTCACTGCCAGATGCTATTAAGCCACGTGCCATGTTCTGTGAGCTCTCGGAGGCAGGGGCCATGTGGAACTCATTTTCGTCACTCCAGCAAGTAAAAGGGTGCTGCCTCCAAACAGGGCCTGTTCAGCACATGTTTGATAGCTGATTAAAAGGATACATGAGAAATCCTCGAAAACCCTCCAAAACGCTCTGCAAGAAAGGTCATCATGAACTGGAGGAGGAGGGGCTTTGACCTGGATCTTAAAAAATGCGGAGGACTCAGATGAGCGGAAGGAAGCTGGTGGTCGTAGAAGGAAGACACGGAAGGCTGCACACCAGCCTTAGGACAGTGGTCACCTCTGGGCAGGAAGGAGAGGCATGTGATGGCGGGGAGAGGGCCACAAAGGGAGCTTCAGTGGCCTCTGCCAAGTGTCATTTATAAAAACAAAACAAAACATCAGAGGCAACTGTGGCAAAATGCCAACATGTGTTAAACTGGAGTGATAGGTGCAAGGGTGACCGTTCTATTCCCTGTGCTTCTTGCTCCGTTAGAAATAGTTCATGATAAGAGAGGAAGGGGAGGAATGGCATGGGAAAATGCAGAGAGATTGGAAGATTGTGACAAGTACCGAATAGGGAAGCCCTGAAGTAGAAGACTTCTTCCACAGACTCTATAGACATGGAGTGTCTCCATAGAGGGGAGGGAGCAAGTTGGAGCTGTCCTTGGTCCTGAACCAAAGCCACCCCCTTGATCGCTGCTATTTCTGGTTTTCCTAGAACACTGGGGGTTTCTGCCCAATTCCCCCGGTGCTCATAGGTTTCTTTGGTATCCTCCAACTTAATATTTTTAAGTCTGAGTTTTCCCAGTTGCTGCAAAAACAGAAGTGTAAGAAAAGAACAGGGGTGTTTCTCAGCCTAACAATAGTGTCTACTATTTATCGAGTTCTCTTGAGTGCCAGCTTCCATGACAGTGGTTTCCGTATGTTGTCTCATATTGTTTTAATTATCCCCATTTTACAGATGAAGAAAGAGACACAGAATGGTTGAGGTCAGGTAGCCCATAAGTGGCAGAGTTGAGATTAAAGCAGGTCGCATAAGTATATGTCCCAGGAATTAGCTGATTACTCCTGTGGCACATGCAAATAAGGCCTTAGCTTGGAGGAAAGTATCCCCAGGAAGTCACTGTCTCAGTACTTTCTAGATTCTTTCCATCTACAAAAGCAGGATCGTGGATTCCCTGAAAAGACAATGTAGGTGAAAGTGTCCCATAAACTATCAAGTCCTGTACAAATGTTGGCAGCTCTCTCTGTTTGTTTTTGATAGTAGTGGTGAGAGCGAGAATTACAAGCCTTCTGTGGATGTCAACAACATAAACCATGTTCTACTTCTATTGCTCAGGGAAGTAAGCCAAGGCCAAAGGAAAAAAAAAAAAAAAAAAAGAAGAAGAGAGAGAGAGAGAAAGCCCCAAGATGGAGTGGGACCGATCTGGATGGGTGGCCCCATTTTAACATGTATTAGCAGTGTGGTTGTGAGACAGTCATTTGATAGCCTCCCAGTCTGCTCCGCTAAGAAGTTGTTATGTCAATAAGGTTCCCTATTTCCCAGAGTGAAAAGGTAGCCTAGGATAACTATGATGACTTTACGAGGTGAGGGCAGCTATTATTTATTGCCTGCCTGCTGCCTCATGCCAGACACTGTGCTAGGCGTTTTATGCATATTAGCTTCAGTCTTCATAATGGCCCTAGGAGATTTATTATTATCTCCATTTCAAAGATGAGAAAACTGAGGTTCAATGAGCCCTTAATAGCCGTCAGCTAAGTCAGATCCAATTTGACTCATCCATTACCAGATGGCACTTGAGGAGCTGGATGACAGGGACTGGTAGGTGGGAGGTGGCTCCGCTCTTTAATGTTTCCAGAATCTAGGCAGATACTCCCATGAGCAGGTCCCACTCATAGCTGGAGCCTAGGGAGAGAAAGCCTCTCAAGACAATGCACAATTTACCAAAATACCAAATTCCAAATATGGTGGAATCCAATCCGGCTGCCCTGATGCTCAAGGAGCAGCTGCCACTGGCCCTCCTCTGCCTCTCCTTTCCCCTAGTCTCTGGACCTAAGGAAAACCTGCTCTCCAGGCTGGCGCGAGCCCATGCAAGGGAGCTAGGCTCCCTCCTCCCCGCTCGGGAGCAGGGGAGGGAAAGGGAAGGAATTGTGCCAAAGGTCACAGTGTTCCCGGTCAGCGTGTTCCAGCTTTGAAGTCAGAATGCTGTCAGTGCCAGGCAAGAAAACTGCTGCAGAGGCTGCTCCACCAGCCAGACCTCCAACAAGCTCCAGCTGGGCCCCGGCCTCCACAGCAGCTGCACACGGCAGGAGGGCCGTGCTCACCAGAAATCCCCTTTCCAGCCCCAGCAGCATCCTTAGGAAACTGTGCCTGCAGAGGTGGCCAAGCCATAAAGCACACACCAGCCCCACAAATGTGCCCAGGTACCTCGCTCCCATATCCTCTGAAAGTCAGTCACGCATGACTCCATCACCAAACTCCACGGGGAGAATAAGCATTTCTACATTCTCCAGCTCTCTCCTCCTTCTCTCCCTTGACTCATAACTTCTCTTTAATTTGTTTAGTCCTATACCCCCAAAAAAAGATTTATTGTGTACCCACTATGTACCTGACACGGGTCAGGTAATGGTTTAGGTCTAGTTATGAAACCATAATTTCCCCTGTTCTTGTTAGAGTTTATAGAGGGAAGAAGACAAATGAAGGAATTAATTAACAAATTAAGACAAACGAAGGAATTAAACGACAACAAATGAAGGAATTAATACAGAATTAAGAGTTGTGATCAGCACCATGAAGGAAGGAGAAGAAGGTGCTTTGGGAGAGAAGAGCCATAGGGCAACCTGAAAACTGGAGGTCAAGGAAGCACTCCTCAAGCAGGAGGGAAAGGAAGTTGAGGACTGAAGGATCAGAAGGAGGCAGCCTTGTGAGGCCAGCTTGAGAGTGTGGTGAAGAGTTTACCTAAGCCACAGCATGTGCAAAGGTCCTGAGGCAGGGGAAAGAATGGCATGTTTGAGAAACTATAACAGTATAGCATAATGGGTAGATGTGAATCCAAGATTAAACTGTGGGACCCTGAAGGATATACCTGAATTCTCTATACTCAGTTTTCTCAAGTAGCTTCAGGTAGGAATTCAGAGAGGAGACACATTTGAGCTGATTAGTCTGGGCAGATTAGAAGATGAAGAACCAGATGGAAAATGTTCCAAGTGAGAGGTACTTTAGCAGACATCCAAGGTCTCACAGTTAAAAGGAATGGAGCAGCAACTTGAACCCACACCTATTAACTTAAACGTGCATATTTTTCTAAGTTTCCTCCAGAATCATGGGGCATGGCAAACTCTATGTGTGAATGGAGTGGCACTAAACCACAGATACGATACCGTGCCTGTCTCTTCTCATCACTTACATGTTCCACTGCCCTCCACACTTCACTTATAAAATTCAAGATCAAAGATAAAATGATTGAGAATTTCAAGATGGCAATGGCAGAACATTACACCAAGCATGGAGCTCGGCTGAGCACAGGGCTCTGTATGACATCCCCTGGCTGGATACACATGAAGCCAGCCCTTCAAGAATGATACTCTAGGCAGTAGTCTTGACTATAAACATTTAATATGGCTAACTGTTTGGATTGTATTAAAAGATTTAACCTTTCCAGATGTAATTTTATCTTCCTAGAGATTTTTTGCCCTGTGGTTTTTCATATCAAATGGGAATATTGGGTATAGACTTGAAAGCCAGGGGAAAGTTCTCATAGTAGAGCTCACGCTGGCTTAGGTAGAGCCAGATTCAGAGCCCTCTTTCATCACTGAGTAGCTTAGTAACATTTGGCGGGTGGTTTAGCCTTCTAAAGTCTCAATTCCCCATGTTGCAAAACAGGGGTAATGGCTACCATATCCTAGAGGAGCTGTCAGAATTTAAAATAATCTGGGCCACGTCCCTGCATACAGGGACACAAAGTTAATGAGCGCTATTGTTTTTTTTAATTAAAAAAACAAAAAACCCCCAAAAACTCAGGTCTCTGAACTTCAGATGTCCTGGTTACTCTCAGGACCCCAGACACTCCCCCAAGCTCCTTGTCAGCTGCAAACACATATCTGGCAGAAGAGCCAGATTTGTCCTATGAAGTAAAGTGAGGGGTTCAGTGGGTCCCTAACACAAGCAAACATGGTTCCAACTCCAACTCCATTCACTGCTTCACCCTGAGTGAATGACTTCACCTCTTAGGGTCTCAGTTATCTCATGGATAAGTGGTAGAAGAGGGATGATACTGGGACCTACTTCGGGGAGCCGTTGGGAGTATTTCGCGGGCTCTATGTGCCCATTAGCACGCTGCTTGGAACAGAACAGTGCTCAGTCATTTATTCCATGCTGCAGTTTCCTGTCTGCAAAGTGCGGATACTGGGAGTCCCTACTGCATGAGGTTGTTTTCTGGAACACAAGAGAATGTCCATGTAAAGCGATTGACACGGTGCCTGGCACATAGTTAGGGCACAGTGAATGTGAAACGTGAACGATGATAACAGTGGTAGTTATCACATCACTGACGATAGTGGATAACTACCACAACTTTCCCTTCTGCTCCTTCCCACCGCATGGGGTATCTCTGACGACGGCCAAGAGCATCTGCTGGTCCAGCGTTCATTTTCAACTTTTGCTGATGCCACTTCGGCACCCCTCCCCCACCAGAAAATACAGTTTACCCAAGGACTAAGTCTATTTTTGTTTCTAAAGAAGGAAAACAGATGCACGTGCCAAAGCACAGATTTCTTCAAAACAAGACAGAGCCCGAGACAAGGTCACGGCCCTGGCTTTCAGAATTAGGAGGGAGGTGTACTTTCCAGCAACCTCTTGGTGGAAGATAATAACTGCATCTCTCAACCAGCAGTTATATGTCAAGGTCACTTGTCCTCATGTCTAGCACAGAGGGTCATAGGCTTCCCTATTTGAAGCTGGGAGATTATCTTGCTTCAAACAACATCAGAACATCAGCCTTTGTCCCTGTAACCTGGCGCCTTCCCCCCCCTTCTGTAACAAGGAGCCATTATGAACAGTTTGAGTGCCTTATCCAGGCCACAAGGTGACCACTGTCTGTGCACCTTTCCGATAAACCTCTCGTTTCTCCCAATGCAACTCAGGCTTACCTTGGTTAGCTTATTTTTGCATGAAACAGACGCTTCTTATGCACCATGTGCCAAGCATAGTGCTAGACACTCAGAGACGGGCCGGTTGAGTAAGATGCAATCTGTTTTCTGTAAGCCAGACTTTAAAGAGCAGATTTCAATATAATGTGTTAAATGCACTGAGAAAGAAGAAAAGAGAGCACCATGGAAACCCAGCAGAATAGAAGAGGGGCTTAGCCCTGTGTGGGTTCAGCATAAACTGGAGAAGGGATACCCGATCTAACCAAGAAAGGAAATGGCTATTTTTCACCCGTTACTTTGCTAAGTCATTCACCTTACACACGTGGATGAAGTGACCCTTCCTCCAAACCCACTCATATTCTCTGGCGGCTCCTCCATCCCTCTCTCATCTTAGCACTCAGCACCTGGTTCCACAGGTACACATTTTTATTGTCTAACTCCAGACCAGAAGCTCTACAGAGGCAGCGACCAGACCTGCCGTGTTCTCTGCTGTTGTCACAGCAATTAACATGGTGCCTGGCACAGAGCAGGCACACAATCAACCCTTAAGGCCATTGAACATTGCCTTAAGGCAATGAACATTTTGGTACATGACTCTTTTTGAATTATGGTTTTCTCAGGGTATATGCCCAATAGTGGGATTGCTGGGTCATATGGTAGTTCTATTTTTAGTTTTAGTTTTTAAAGGAACCTCCATACTGTTCTCCATAGTGACTGTATCAATTTACATTCCCACCAACAGTGCAGGAGGATTCCCTTTTCTCCACACCCTCTCCAGCATTTATTCTCTCTTT
>NC_041228.1:13473494-13509844 GCF_002837175.3 Physeter macrocephalus
ACCTCTCACTGTCGTGGTCTCTCCCGTTGCGGAGCACAGGCTCCGGACGCGCAGGCTCAGCGGCCATGGCTCACGGGCCCAGCCGCTCCGCGGCACGTGGGATCCTCCCAGACCGGGGCACGAACCCGTGTCCCCTGCCTTGGCAGGCGGACTCTCAACCACTGCGCCACCAGGGAAGCCTGAATAATACATCTTTTGATGACCTAGGCAATGGTGATACAACTTAGAAGAATATGCCGAAATAAGTAATTAACAATAGAAGTTGACAAATGTAAATACTAAATGAATGACACAGACTGTAGAATGTTCAATTCGGTTCAATTAAGCTCAATCCAGCAAATACTAACTGTGTCTTCTATGTGAAAGGAACATTCTATGAACAAGAGAGGATACAAAAATATATCAGAAAAGGAACCCCTGCACTCAGCTTACTCAGTGTTATCCTAGAGGAGAGGATACAGGTGCACAAAATAAAGATCAACATAAATTAGAGGCTGTGAAGCTTCAAGCAGAGGGACATGAGGAAAGATTTTAGAAGATGATCAGAATGCATCTTAAGTAAAGCACTTCTTCCGTGCGGGTTCAGAGGAGTGAGAAGAGATCATTCCAGAAAGAGAGAATATCAGAACCAAATAAGAAGGAAGCTGGAACATGACTGGTGCTTTTTAGAAAGTCCAGTTTGATAGTTGTGTAAAGACAGTGTTTGGGAGTACAAGGAGCTTGGCCTCAAGTACTCGGTGACCCAACCAGCTCTTCCAGGAAGGTCCTACATCCACAGTGCTGGAGCCTCGTGACCCCAGACCTTGATAGCCATGCTGAAGCATTGATCCCTTTTATTTCTTGCAGCAGGGAAGCGGCAAAATCAAAGCTATGTCTTAAGAACACTTACAGGCATCTGTGTAGTGGATATATGCTGCTTTTGTCTGCCCAAGACCTCTGCAACCTTGGAGGACCTTCCCCTCCTCTGTTGCAAACGGTCCTAATATAACTTCAATCAGAGTAGCCCACCCCAATCCCCAGGCTCAGGAGTGGATACAAGGAGCCCCATCACAAAAACCAATCCCACTGCAATAAAGACTTGCCCAGTGGTGGTTGTGTGACTCAATGGGGACCATTAGCATCTTTTTCTGAACTGATGCACAGACACCAGGAAAGAGAAAGACATATAAGTGGGTAGGAAAATAAAAAGGAGTTCCATTGAGGGGAGCCATACAGAGCTGGGAACAGCAATGGAAACGCACCTGAGATGCTTAGAGGAGAGTGAGTGAGCAAATATGGATGGATGCAGCAGAAATTTTAGGTAAAGCACAACGGGCCAGACACTCAAAGGAGGACGATGGATTCCTGCTTTGGTGGACTCGGATGCCAGGCTTAGGGAACGACTCCTTCTCAAGTGGGCAATGAGGAATCATTAAAGGTTTTTGACAAAGGAGAAGGACTTCCACTCTCTGCCTCAGCAGATCATAATTGTATTCTTCAGAAAAGTGTGGTGAAGTGGAAATAAGCATAAGCTGGGATTCAGGCAGTCCATTCCAATCCTGGCTCCACCCTTCCTGTGTAATCTTGGGCAACCACACCAAAAGGGTGAGAGCAAGGAAGAAAATCAGAACTACATCAGGAGGTGCCCCATCTCCCACAGGGGGTGTTCTAGAATAGGGGTTGGCAAACTACTTCGTCTTTGTAAACAAAGTTGCACACACTGTCCCTTTACACACGGTCTTGCAGGCAACAGTGGCAAGACCAGTAACAGAGACAGAGACTATACGACTGGCAAAGTCTAAAATAAGTACAATCTGGTCCTTTACAGGAAACGTTCGCTGCCCCTGCTCTAGAGTCTTACGGAATAAAACTTGACGTACCAGGACGGGCAATGGGCAGGAGGAGAGAAAAAATAAAAACGACTTCTTGATACACACATAACAACTTAGGAAGGAGGGAAAGCTAATGGGATTGGCAATTCTTCCCAGACTTAGGGGAAAAAATTATTTTCTCCTGACAGATAGACAATGGCAGTTTTATTGAGCGATAAAGAGGACTGAGATAAAAATGGAGAAATGCAGACGAGAGAACTGGGTAAACTGAAGGCACTGCAAGAGCCATGGAGACACGTGAAGAGAAACAGAGACATAGAGGAGAGAGCCAGGCAGAAGGAAAACACCTATGATGAGAGAGATGGGAGCTTTAATATATATACAAATTATACTTAAATGTTTAAATATCATAGGTACATTCATCTATATGAATATGTATGTTCATTTCTATAATGTAATTTGTACTTATATAATTTATTTATATATTTGTATACGTATGCACATCTGTATCTATATCTCTATATACTCTGACATTTATCTATAGATAAATAAGTATATTTATCTATAAACAGATAAATATAGATATCAGCATAGATAGATAAATAGATCAGCATATGTGTGTGAGTGTGTGTGTGTGTGTTTGTGTGTGTGTGTGTGTGGAGAGAGAGAGAGAGAGAGAAAGAAAGAGAGAGAGAGAGATACTGGTAGCTCCTCTCTGGGGTTTTGGCAGAGTGTCAAAAAAATTACCTTAACACAAAGAAAACTTCTTGGGTAGAAACACCAGAAACTCATTTCTTCATTCCAAACTGTCCTGCAATAGATAATCAGGATGTATGGACCCAAAGGGTAACCATGTTGACAGAGACGGAGACAGAATCAATACAAGGTTTCCATAGCAAAGTTTGCAGAACAGTGAGGTAAATAAGAGTGTGTTTTCTGCACGCTTTTATCAGAAATATCTGCTTCAGGTTTACGAGGCTTCCTTCCCAGTCTGTCTCTTTCTGAGCATATAAAATGTGCTTTTAGGGCATGTCTTTACTGATTGCAAATATCACAAAGGGGAGTAATGAGATTTCTAAGTCCCGCCCCCCTCCAAAAAACAAAGCTATTTAATGATTTTAGAGACAGGAAGAGGGGCCTATTATCCTCGAGAAGAAAACTCCCGTCAGCCTCAGAAAGAGTCACAATCCCTTTCGGAGAGCACACCATCACCCAAGACAACAGTCTGATAACTGAACGGTATCAAAAGTCTTGACAGAGCTAGAGGAGAGGGCTCAGGGTAAAGGGAAAGAGAGGGAGATACAGGGGGTCCTCCTGTGCTACTCACTACTCTTGCCCTGGAATGATCCATAGCGCCTGACATTGATGCGGGCCGACCGGGATTTGAATTCCAAACCCGACACACGGGAGCTGTTCGATCATGGGCAGGAAGTTCCTTAAACTCTCCCGGCCTCAGTTTCATTTGCCGAAGTACAACTAGTTTCCTATAGCTGGAATAAGCAGCACTTGTGGGAACTTCGCAGGAGACAGCGGTGATGGTAACGTAAATGCAAAATAAAAACAATAACAACCACCATCATTGACTGAGTGCCTCATTTGTGTCAAACGCTGTTTTAAATGCCTTTAAATATAGACTCACTTTATTCTCGCAACAAACTTAAGAAGTGAATAATTACTGTCATTAGCTCCCTTAGAAAACTGAGACTCAGAGAGGTTAAAGTGAAAAGGCCAAAAGTAGAATCCAGAAAGCCCAGTTTCAGGGTCTGTACTATTATCTGCTGTCTCTACAATGAGGATGGAAGAATAAGTAGGAGTTAGATCACTGCATTCATTTCCTAGGGCTGTCATAACAAATTACTACAAATAGAGTGGCTTAAAATAACAGAAATGTATACCATCACAGTCTGGAGTCCAGAAGTCTGAAGTCAAGGTGTTGGCAGGGCCCTGCTCCCTTTGAAGGGTCTAGTGGAGGATCCGTCCTTGTCTCTTCCAAGTTCTGGTGGCCCCTGGCAATCCTTCACTTCCTTGTCTTTATAGGTGCACCACTCCAATCTCTGTTTCCATCTTCATCTATTCTGTGTCTCTGTGTGTTCTCACCTCTTCTTGTAAGGACAGCAGCCATTGGACTTAGAGACCTCAACTAATTACATCTGCAAAGACCCTATTTCAAAATAAGCTCACATTCTGAGGGTCCAGGCTGACATAAATTTTAAGGGGACACTATTCAACCCACTGTAATCATGAAGCCCATCAGTTCTAATCTTATCTCATAGAGGCTTAAAGTGACAACAAATTATTATTATTTAGCCAGGGTTCCTTGGGTTGTAAGTGACAGAAACTCATCTCAAATTGGCATAAGCATAAAAGGAAATTATGGGCTCAGGTAACTAAAAAGTTTAGGTATAAACTTCAGTTATAAAAAAGGTCAGACATATCTACTTTCAGGAGCCCAAATGAATGCCTTATCTCATCTCTCACGTCTAATTTCTCTTGTGTTGCTTTCTCTGAAGCAGACTCTTCCCGAGAGACGTCAAGGTGGCTTCCAGAGCCCCAGAAATAGGATTGAAAGGACAAATGGCCAGGTCCACATTTTTTTTTTATTTGTATCTTGCAATTATTAGTAGTGCAAAGTTAGTAAAGATTATATCCCACCTTCTCATCAATTCCAGATGAAGGACATCTTTTTCCCCTAAGTTTCTAAGAAAAGTGTAGGGAATGAATCACAGTGGACCAATGTGGACCACATTACATTCTTTAATCATTGTAGTCAGAGGAGGGGACGTTCTAATTAGCCTGAACACATGCCCACCCCGCTCAGTCACCACTCCTGTGGATGATTCCAGGATGGTCCCCCAAGGAAAAATTGGGATATCGGACCAGAAGGTAGGGTAGGTACTGGATAGGCAAAAACAATACATTCCAGTCATAGATTCAAAAGAGGAGAGTGACAGAGCTGAATAAACTCGGGTTTGCAAAAGAAAGCATACAGGGGTTTTCTATTATGTTCAAACTTGCATCTCTAAATCAATGTGTTGCAAAGCAAATGGCACCTGAACTTCTATAGCACAATGGTCAGCAACATGTTACTCAGCATTGAACTATCAAAGTTCCTCCAGGCTCATCTACACATGGCCCCAGTAAGAGACTCCTCCTTGCAGGCAAGGATTACGATCATTATTGCCTCTGTCTACTCCAGCTCAATTGCATATAGAGCCCTAACCTCCAGAGCTTCCATTTTACTTGGGGACATAGCCTCTATGACTTACACAGGAGAAAAAGAGAAGTGAAATGAGACCAAAGTCCAAAGAAGGGACTCAGCCTAGCGAGATGTCTGAACTAGACAAACATTTCACCCCACCCTGCACATCTTAAATTTTTCCCAGAGTCAAATCCAATTAGAAGAAATGGCACAGGAATGGAATGGTCACATGATTCCTCCTGTAGATGACTATTATGAAAACCTGATTTAAAAACAAACCAACAACAACAAAAAAAAACTATTTAAAGGCTTGGGAAAGCATCCAAAAGCAGAAGCCAGAGAAGAGTTTAATTTTGAAAAAGCCACAACTGTAAGGGGAAAGAACTGGGCATTTGTGGATTTCTGACCCATAGCTGCTCCACAACCCTCAGGGCTACAGCTGTGAGAACCCGAAGCCTCTGTGACCCAAGGTGCCCGAGATCAGAATACAGGGCTAGGAAAGCAGGTGAACATTTACAGAGGAATTCCTGGCAATGAGAGAAGCACAGAAGTAATGAGATGCAAACACTGAGTGTAATCTCTGCCCAAATCCCTGGCTGACACTAAACTCTGCATTTATAGAAGAGATTCAAAGGGACCAGGAGAAAGCGTGAAGAGATCAGGAGGAAGCCTACTCTTTAAAGGTAGAGCTGCAACGGGTGAGATCTGTGGGGTTTCTGGGGGGTTTTGTTTTGTTCTTCAACTCCGTGTATGCCCAATTTTGCACAGCTTGGGTAGCAGAAAACTAAAGTTTTATGGGCTTGACATGGCAGGAAATAGAGCCCGAGATTAGCAGACAAACTAGAAAGTAGGGGAGAATCATAGAAGAAAAAAATAACCACGGAAAGTGTGAGTCCCATTGCTGTCCAAATTCTTGGCAAATAACCAACTTACACAGGCACCTGGGAGACCCCCAGAGAGCCACACGAAAAGGGCAGCAGTGGGAAGCCATAAGAATAGAGCAAAAATACCAGGTGCTACATACCTTTGCATCCAGGCAGGTCGAGTGCTTACTATAACAAAAATCTAATAATCCTCAGAAGAAGACAACATAATACAGATTTACTATTATGTGTTATCTACACTGTCCAGTTTTCAACCAAAAATTACTACACGTGCAAAGAAACAGAAAAGAGGAATGCATACTCAGGAGAAAAAGTCAGGCCATACAAAATGTCATTGCATGGGAAAGGATGTTGTAATTATCAGACAAAATTTCAAAATAAGGTATTAATGAAGGAGCAGATAAAGAATGAAGGAAACAACCAGCGAGTATGTAATAGAAAGATCAACAGAAACTCTCCAATCCACACAACAGAGATTTAAAATATTGAGGAAAAGTAAACAGAAGCTCAGAGACCTGTGAGGCAATGTCAAGCATGATCCAACACGTGTGTAATTAGAATCCAAGAAGAAGTAAAAGATAGAAGCGGGAAGAAACTGATTTGAATAAATTATGGCCCCAAACTTTTCAAACTGGGTACAAATAGGGTAGGGGAGTGAGCCTTCTCTGTATAAACTCAGATCTCCATCAGGATGGAATTAGCCTCAGGAACATTTGACTCAAAGGCTCACAGCTAAAGGATAGTCTTTGAGGTCATGGCCACTGCTTCCCGAGGGGAAAGCAATCTTCTACCTGTTATGTGACACTGGTTGAGTTAGTTCATGTCTCTAATCCGTAGTTTCCTCATCTGAAATATTGAGGTCATACTATGTAGGACATCTTGCCATACTGTCCTGAAGTGGCATATGTGAAACATATATAGTTTAGTAATTTTTTTTACTAATATATTTTATCTCTCCCACCAGAATATAGATTCCAGGAACGTGGGGACTTCTTTGTCTGATTGCTCACTTTTATATCTCCGGAACCTAGAACAGTGGCCAAGGTATGATAGGTACCCAATAAACATTGGTTGGAAAGAGACATGCATGACTTTATCACAATGAATGAATTGCCAGCAGAGAGTCTGGTTAGTGTAGACACCCCATGAGTGTTATTTTCCTGCCCTGTTTTCCTTTCCTCCCACATTCCGGAAAGGCATCTGCCAGTTACTGTGAGACTAAGTTCACAGCTCTGGACCCATTCTCATCCCAGTCAAAATAACATGATTATTTGGCTGAGCGAGACAGGAAATGACCAATAGCCACAACTAATGACACAGTCCCTGGCCAGGGAGACAAAAGAACAGCTTCTGTGCGGTGTAAGCAGCAAGGAGCCGCAGGAATGTGAGACAGAAACATTTTTCAATGATTATTTTTCCTCAACTGATACAGCTTGCCTTCCAGTTATTCTTTGATAAAACCGACACTCAGCTTATACGACTCAAATGTGATTCAGTCAGCCTGAATTCTCCTTTGCTTCTACACCCACTTCTTCTGGGGAAAGGGATAAGTCATAATCAACAAAGGAGAGAATTCGAGTTCCTCATCTTTAGGGTGTCGCAGGACTTTTCCAGGACCTGATGAATATTATGGATCCTCTACCCAGGAAAAAATACACATACAATGTTTTGCATACATTTTTAGGGGGTTGAAGGACCCCATCCTTCAGATTCGTGAACCATGTGGTCTGAAGCAAAGTGCTCCATTTTACAGATGAAAATACCGGGGTGCAGAGAGGAAAGAAAATCTAGCCCAAGGTCACGTAATAAGGTCACTTATAAGAAATAGCTACAAACCGACCCCCCCGTAGCTTCTAATATCAAGACCAATGTAATTTTCATCACTTAATAGCTATTTTGATTTTTCATAAGCAGCCACAATATCTGTAAGCATCTCTGATGAGTCAGGTGCGTGACTCAGCTTGTTAACATCCATTTTGGCAGGGAAAGTATGAGTAGAAAATAATGACTTTAGGGTTTGTACCTGAGAAGAATGCAGATTTAAATCTTGACCCTCCTCTTAGCTGTGTGATCTTGACTCATTACTGAGCATTTCTGAGATCGTGTTTCTCTTGTCTGGAAAATGGAAGTTAAGAGAACCTACCTCACAGGGCTGTTGTCAAGATTAAATATGATAATACCTGTAAAGCATTAGCTGTTATCCGCAGAAGTAGTACTTTTATAATTTTAAAGCAGTTTTCAAAATGGAAGTACAAAATATTTTGAGTGATGACGATATCATAGGGATAAGTGTCCAGTTATCTACAATATAACTAGTCAGCTCATATGAGCACTAATCTCATAATATTCACTCGAAAGAGAATGCTTCCATCAGGATAGGCTGTTATCTCCTGAACCAAATTATCTTCCAAGGCTCGAAGGCTTGCAACAATAGAGATTTACTTCTAATTCACATGACTTGCCCACCAGAAGTTCCACGGTGCGCCTGTTCCAGCGCCCAGTTGTGGAGCAGATTCTATCTAGAACGTAGTTGGGCATCAGGTCAGAAGGGAAAGAAATACATGACAAACCACATGCTGTCTTCTGCCTATAGTAGCAACACATTTTGCTTCCATTCACACGTCACTGGCCAGAGCAAAGCCACATGGCCAGGCTATATATTCATGGGGTATAATCCCACCTCCATTATGGTTTACAAATCCCAATTTGTGAACCATAATGCAATCTACCTTGGTCGATGGGAGCTGCTCTCTGCAGAGACTGTCCTAAGTAATGAAATGTGACTACGGAGCTGAAATACTCAAGTCTAATCAAAACGACCGGGTGAGAAAAAAAAAAAAAAAAAGGGTTCTCAGAGGACAGAGAATAAAAGCCAAAACCAAATCAAAGTTGTCCCAGCTAGGCAAATCAGAAAGAAGTTGTTCAGTAAAAAGACCATAGTCTGCATGGAGGCTAGAAAAGGGAGGCAGGGTAGGGCAGTGTAAACCATGAATGTCACCATCACTGCTCGGGAGAGAAGGTTCTAATCATTTGGCAAGAGTGATCTTGGTGTGCTTGGCAGGCGCGTTTTTGCCGTGGTGGTATCTGTAAATTGGGGTCATAATAATACATACCTCTCAGAGTGTTCATGGGAATCATTAAGTGAAATAATGATTGTGATGTACTTAACACATTGCTTGGTTCGTCGTGTGCTCATTAAATGCTAGCTGATAGGGACAGAGCTAGAGATAGAGACACAGACATAGATATATTTCCCATCATATTTGGGGTCTGGACCCTGCAAGACTGTGAGCCTCTGTCCCCAGCTGACCCTGGTGCTGCCTTCTGTCACAAGGTGGCCTGGCCTGGAGCCCTGACATCTATATTGTGCTTTAACATTTGCAAAGTACATTCTCATCCATTTTCTTTTCCCATTTAATCCCTACAAGTCCACACAGCCTGTAAGTGCAAAGTCCCCCAGGCTGTAAGTGGCAGAGCCAAACTCCAATGCTGATTTCATCTGAGGCCTTTGGGCTCCAAATTCTGTGCTCTTTCTCCGAGGAAATGCTGCCACATCCTTTGATCTCTGTCTCTCTCTCTCCTCACCCTCTCTCTCTGCCATAGTTACTTCAAAGGGACAACAGTTGAAAAATAATGATACTCAGCCATCCTGTTTTTCATTCAGGGTGGGCACCTCCCTCGCAACACTCCAGTGTGTCTGACCCAAGATGTGACTGGCTTTGGGTGGTTTGGGTCCCAGTTCTGGGCTCCATATGCCCTGGCACAGAAGGCTGGGCCTGCTTCTCATTGTAACAAGGTTGCACTAATTAGCTGCATTTGATTTTACATATGGAGAGTAAATGCAAATGAATGCAAAGCAGTATGCAAATCAGCAACATCCTGGCTCCCCAAAAGAAGGAGCCTGCAATACTGATGTCATGACAATGTATATTAATAGTCCATCCCACCAAGACACGCTGTTTTTTCAAAAGGGGCAGGCGCTCGGGTTTTTCTTTGGGGGAGGAACAGTAGTGACTTTATATTGAATTCCAAGTTTATGATCCTTGACAAGAAGTCTATTGGCCACAGTGCTATGTTCTCTATAGAAGATTCTTGTAGGCAATGGGGTTTGTTGGAAAGAGGCACAGGCTTGGGAATTGAGCCATATAGATTGTGATTCAAAGTCCTGTTCTTTGCCTGGTCTGAGACCTGAGTCTCAGTCTCCCCAGCTGTACAATGGGGTTAACCAACCTACTACCTACAGAGCTGTCGGTGAGGACAAAATGAGACAAGGGGCGCCCGACACACAGTAGGTGCTCATAAGTGCTCAGCCCCTTCTTCACACTTATTCCTTCCTCCTTCAGAAGTCTAGATTGGCAAATAGAAGAAGTAAAGAGGGCCCGTCTTCTAATCCTTGTCTGCCATCCCATTTCATGATCTTTCTAGTACAAAGCTGTATCACAGACCAATCATTTTTAACAAAGACCCTATGACCTCTTAGAGTCCTCCAAACATGAGTAGATGACTCTGTCCTGTGCCCCAAAGTACCATCGCCTGAAAACAATAGCAGCTCTTCTTACAAAGCTGGTGAACTCCTCCACTTTCTAGATCTAGTTCAAGCATCACTGTATCCTGGAAGCCTTTCATGGGGTCCCTGAGAGACTAGGGGCTCCCGTCTGTGCCCCCAGAATGCCCTGTGTCCCCTCCACGGCTATATTCTGTTACTGCAGCTTGCTTACCTTTTACCCTAAATACACTGGTTGTTTCTCATGATGCGGACTATTTCTGAATCATCTTTGCATCCTTAGCCCGTGGAACAGGGCCTGGCAAAGAGAAAATGCACAGTATGTGTGGGAGGGAGAGGGAGAGGGAAGGCGCGGGGGAGGAAGGATGAAAGGAAAGAGGCGTCACCACATATTTAGCTGGAGCCAAGCACACACACACATGCAGTTACTCTTAACGAAATCCTGATTAAAATCTGACAAATTCTGGAAACGCATGAACACCTGAGCTTGAGTTCCCTGCCACCAAGTCCCATCCCAGAGCAAAACGAGGCCACAGGGACACAAATCTGCTCTCAGGCAAAGACCTCACTCCCACGCAGGCAGTGTGGGGATAGAGGGGCTTCTGTTTAGGGCACCGAGCCTCCCAAACCAACCTCATCCACTCAGCTGAACATCTGAACATTCTCACTATATGTTAAGGATTCATATTCTGTAACTGGACCCTCCAGCCGGATGCAAAATAAGTGGTGGCTCTTGATCAAACTGCCTGAGGCCCACCCATGGGGAGCGTGTGCACGTGAACACACGCACTCACCATTGCCACGTGCACACGTAGGGGTGCTTATGTGTACACACACCTACCTCCATACTGTACACGTGTACACGCACGCAGACTCTCGTGTGTATGCACAGACTCACCTTCATACTATCCGTTCACAGACACATGACACACGCACACAGACACAGGCACATGTAGGTGTGCTCATGTGTGTGCACAGAGCCCCCTTCACGCTGTACAAACACACTCAGAGGCACACATTTAGAGCTCCTTACAGGCAAGAGACACACGCTCTGAGACTAGCTTGATCTTCCTCTTTGGTTCCAAACACCCAGGCGCCGCTCTTGATGGTTACTGGCATTTCTGAAACTCCCCAGAAACTACAAAGGCAGCCCTAGAGTGCCTCACCTGCTCTACCTGCCCAAGCCCACGGCTTTCGGCCTCTTAGGGCTCCACTCCCAGGAGGCCCCCGTCCCCCTCTGAAGGCTGTTAATAAATAAACTTCAGGGCCAAAAGGCAGAGGTGTCAGCTGAGTGACCTGGGTGACCAACAGGAAGGAATCTATTTGCCACCCTCACCCGCATTTTTTCCTGATGACGCTGGGGAGATTGAGTCTCACTTTGCAAGTGAAGAAACTCAGAGATGAAGTGAGACGCCTGGGGCCACCAGCAACATCCTCCTGGGGCCTGGGGCCAGCCTTGCTCCCTGGCTCTGAGCTCTTTGCAAAATAAGCTTTTAGGAGACAACAATCCAAGGATCTAGGGTGAAATTTCTCAGCCCCAGAGGCTTCTGAGAACCTCCCCACAGGAGCCTCAGGGAAGGACACACACTGCCCTCCCCTGCGGGGAGAAGACAGGCTATCACTCCGCCCTGCTGCTGGCAGGAAGCTCAGTGGAAGGAGGAAAGGGTAGAGGAAATTGAGGAGCAAATGAAGGAGAAAGAGAAGGAAAGGGAGAAATAGAGAGAAAGAGGGAAAGACAGGAGGAAGGGTAGGCAAGCGGGCAAATTACCTGAGAGGGAAGAGCGGGTTCTCCATGGAAACAAAAGTGCCTGTATGTCTTAAGATGCCACTAAAGAGGAAGACGGTAAATTTTCCACCCAGGAGGCAGGGATGATTGCCGGGCTTTGACAGCTGAATTTGAAAAACATTCCTATCCATCACCATAGATCCTGGCTCCCACCTGGGCCAGGTGCTGTGGGGACGATTAATGGCAGGCCTCACATACCCTATTTTATCTTAAACATTCCTTTTAGACAAATAATATTCCGGGATCATTTTATCTCTTCCCCCAACTGAAAAGAAAAGAAGGGAAGGGTAAGCCGGGACAAACTGAGAGAGTGGCGTGGACATATAGACACTACCAAACGTAAAAGAGATAGCTAGTGGGAAGCAGCCGCATAGCACAGGGAGATCAGCTCGGTGCTCTGTGACCACCTAGAGGGGTGGGAGAGGGAGGGTGGGAGGGAGACGCAAGAGGGAGGGGATATGGGGATGTATGTATAGGTATAGCTGATTCACTTTGTTATACAGCAGAAACTAACACAACAGTGTAAAGCAATTATACTCCAATAAAGATGTAAAAAAAAAAAAAAAAAGCAGGAAGAAACGGAAAAAGGAACAGAGAGATATGGGCAAAACGTATGTACCTGCCATGACACCAGGGAGGGTCTTTCATCCAGACAAAGGTGCTGGAGGTGGGCGGACTTAAATCTGAAACTCAGCAGCCCTTGCGCAGAGCAACAGGGCCGGGGGTCGTTCCTCACCCTCTGACCCTCTTACCTGGGAAGAAGAGGTAATTTACCCCACACTCTCATGGGATGGTTCTACACACCTAGTTTATATACGGCTTCTGTGAAAGAGCATGGTGGAGGGTCAGGTGCAGTGAGCCTGCCTAAAATGCCTTTCCTTCCCTCACACGTGGAGCCTATATGGAAACAGATATATGAAAGCGCCCCCTACTTTCTTCAAGGCAGAAATCCCTCCTTCCCCGGAGATAACCTCTCTCCTGATGTGCGGTTTCTCATTCCCTTAAACGAGAACAGAGTCCTTACAGTCTGCTGTTCGGAAGAAGCCACGTCCTGGTATATTCTCCGTTTGCCCCCAGTCCCACCCACGTCCATTCTCTGTGCCCGAGGGGGCTGACCCCCCCCCAAAATGGCATCTCCCGGTCTCCCTTGCTTTCTGGTTTCTGACCAGGCTCAGCCAGCAGGAGGGCCTGGAAGGAGACTGGAGGGAGGAAGAGAGAGAGATTGGAGTACTCACTTCTCCCCAACTCCATCTCTGCTGTGGTTCTGGGGTTCTGGGGTGGCCCCCCCTGATGAGACTCCAGCCCCTCACTGCATTCCTGTAGCAAACACTGCTGCACTGCTTTGGAAACTCCCACCTTGGTAGTTCCTAGAGGCCTCAGTACTTCTTGGTTCCTTAACTCTTCACGGTTGATTGTACGCTCATAACAAACCACCCTACAACTTACCGGCTTGGAACATTAACCAGTTTTTTGTTGTTTGTTTGTTTGTTTGTTTGAACATCTTTATTGGAGTATAATTGCTTTACAATGGTGTGTTAGTTTCTGCTTTATAACAAAGTGAATCAGTTATACATATACATATGTTCCCATATCTCTTCCCTCTTGCATCTCCCAGTCTTTTAATTCATAATTCTGTGGGCTGGTGATCTGAGCAGGGCTCATGGCTGGACTCACTGATACATTTGTAACCACCTGATGTTCACCTGGGGGCTGGCTGGTCCCGGATGGTCTCATCTCGCTCAGGCATCAGGTGGTTGCTGTTGGCTGGTGGTTGGGTCTTCCTCTCCATGAGCCCTCCAGTAGGCTAGTGTGGGCTTCTTTTCACGATATCTGAAGCCTTCCAAAAGCGTGAAGGCAGAAATTGCAAGGCCTCTGGAATTCACTCCAAGTCAGTTTTGCCATAATCTATTGGTTCAAACAAGTCGCAAAACCAGCCCAGATTAAAAGGGATGGAAACTAATTCCGCATCTGGATGAAAGGAGCAGCAAAGGAAGAATACATAATGGGATGGGAGGAATTTGTGGCCTTGAAACAATCTATCACACCTGCCACCTCTATAAATGATTCTTTCCTTTCCTTCTCTTTCGAATTCCAAGTGTGCCTTTTGTTTCCTGCTGGGACCCTGACTGGCACAATATATAACATTATTTATGAGATCATACTCTACCTTATCCTTCTTCAAAGTGCTCTTTATGCTCAACATTACGTTTTTGAGATTCATCTGTATTTGCCACACGTAGCTCTAGTTTATTTGTTTTCACTCCTCCATCATACTCTTTGTAGGAGTTTATTTTGTCCATTCTCCTGTGGATGGACATTTAGCTTAGCAGCGTTTTGCGTTATAAATCCTACATTTCTCCTTTGCACATGAGAGTTCTCTGGGGAGTACAGTTAGGAGTAAAGTTGCTATAGTGTAAGACTGCCAAATTACTCTCCAAAGTCAATACAGTCTTTAATAGAACAAATAGAGTCTGAGAGCTGAACGAAGTTGAAAAACTGGGTTCATTTTACATTATGCAATTAGCTGTGTTTTGCAGAACCGCAGCAATGGCTGGTTGGAATGAACCTCCCACCCAATATAAGAATCCTTTCAACAGTGTTCCCAGGAGATGGTCAAACAATCCTTGCTTGAACTCTTAAGAATACACGGGGGAAGCTTGTTACTTTAACTGTGATTCCCTCTGCAGAGCAAGAATAATTTTGGAAAAAGAATAATCCTTTCCTCTTGCAGTACAGCCAAAGCCCAGGGTGTATGGCCTAAAGGAGAAGCAGCAAGAGATGATGAAGTTAGCAGAGGAAGCCGGGGGAGGCCACGGGGGGACCCTTCTGCCCTGGCACGGAGGGCATACTTTATCCTGAGGGCAATGGGGAGTCAATGAAGGAAGCTGGGCAGGAAAGAAGCAGGTTCAGATTTGGTTTTCAAAAAGTCAGCCTACCTGCAGTGTCCAAAATGGAAGCAGAAGGACCAAAGAGAGAACAGTTACGGTGACCCTGCGGGGAGATGAGGCTCAAATGAAGAGATATTAAGGATGGAGAAAGGAGAGAGGCTTTCAGTGGTTGAGACCGGGATCTGGCATAAAACTTCCATTTGGTACTTAAGTGCCCTGCTCACCTCCTTGAACTTTTGTTTCTTTATCTGTAAAAAGAAGGATAATGATAGTACCTATTTCATAGGGTTGGTATGATGACAAAATGGGATCTTACATTTAAAGAGCTTAGTGTCTGCCTCATATTGTGTGCTCAGTGAATGTTGGCTATTCTTCTCATTGAAGAACCATTGTCAAGACTGCAGAAGTTAGGGTAGGTTAAATTGCTATCACTGAGAGACCCAGAAATACATAGGGTTAAAACACTGCAGTTTATTTCTTATTCCCAGGACGGTCCAAGGAGAGCGTCTTTGATGGCTAGACAGCTCTCCCCGCGTGGCGATTTAGGGCCCTAGGTGGCTCCGTTGTCATCTGGGACCTTGTTGTTCTCTTCCTCCAACCTGAGGAAGCGGAAGGAGGTCCGTCCACTTATTAAAAGCTCTGCACCTGGGTGTGGGCACCGCACTCCTGTTCACACACCATTGGCGAGAACCAGTCACGTGGCCACACCCAGCCTCACAGGAAGCTGGGAAATGCAGTCACTGGCTAAGAAGCCCCTTCTCTCTCCACGTCGGGCTGTTGGTGTTGCAGAGGCTGTAAGAGTCTTTCTTGTGGGGCTGTCTTGTGCATGGGTAGGATGCTGGGTAGCATCTTCCATGTCTATCTCCTAGGTGCTAGTAACACAGACACACCTAGCTCATGGCAAACAAAACTATCTCCAGACATTGTCAAATATCTTCTGGGATGCAAACTCACCCCCTAGTTAAGAACCACTGCTCTACAAAAGAAGAGGAAAATTCTGGGGCGGGGTGGGGAGGGCAGCCGGCCACCTCTGGAGGAGAGAGAAAATTCAAACTAATAGCTTAGTTCAATTCCTCGCTCCCTCTAGAATGTGAGCTCCCCAAAGCAGGGGTCTTCTGTATTTTGTTTACTGAAGAACTCCCACCCCCCCCATCCCCTGCACCCAGAGCAGCACCTGACCCCTAAAAGGCAATCAATACATAGTTGTCAACTAACTGGATGTGCTCTGTAGACTGGACCAACATTCACCATTCAAACATACTTTGGGTGCTTTCCATGAAGCAAGCCCTGTGCTTGTAAAGGATGCCCTCTCTCCTTGTATCAGGAAATATCATTAATAATAATATTAATCATCATTTTAAAAGTCCAGATCCACTGGAAACAGTATGTCACATGGGATCTCCCCACCCCCACCCCACCTCTGGAGATGCTGAGCCCCTGGTACCTAAAGGAAAGAGATTCCAGCTCAGGCTGCTGTTCCACGGCTGCTGATTTCATCTTCCTGAAGGACCTCCCAATGCCCGAGCTTTGCAGATCCCCCCTGCTACGCCTGATGCCAAGTTATTGCATTCTCTGGCATTGGGGCCAGATTTGGAGATGATCAACATTCATGTATTCATTCAACAGATATTTATTAAGCTCCTACTACGTGCCACCCATGATATTAGGACCTGGGTTCAGAGCGGTTAAATCCAGTGGGGAAAAGGACCTTTTTTGTTTTGTTTCCTGCTCTCAAGTTAGTCACAGAGATGCAGAAAAAGTAAATAGACTCCGAAACAGGAGTGGTAAATCCAGTGGGACTGGCCAGGAAGGGCTGACTGAGATGAGTTTCCAGTGTGAGTAGTTGGGAGCTCAGCAAAAACTTTGTTCAATGAATGAATGAATAGGTGAGAGACAGGGACATCCAAGCTGAAAAACACCAAGTGCAAAAGCAGAGAGACGTGCAAAATCACCAAAACTGTCAGCAAGGAAGTAAGTTGCTGTGGCTGGTGTGTGCCAAGGTTGAGAGGGTAATACCAAGAGTAATGATGGTAACAGAGAGATAGTTGGCATTTCTCGACAGTTTCCCATGCGCTTGACACTGTTCAAAGCGGTTTAGGCATATTATTTCATGGAATACGCACAACATTATTAGCCCAACTGTACCGATGGGAAAACTGAAGCCCAGCGAAGCTAAGAATTTGCCCCAACTTGCACGAGTGGCAGAGCTGGGACTCCAACCCATGCCAGAGTCTTCACTCATCACCTCTGGATCTTGGGGAGGGTTTTGCATTTCACAGGAAGTCTTTTGACCTCAGTCTTGCAGGTAATGAAGAAGCCAGGAAAGGAGGCCACGCGGTCTTTGCTCTTAAACACCTCACATTCCGCGAGGAGAAACAGGCACGGGCAAAAGCCTTTAGGGTCTGCACAGGCCGTGACAAGTGCTGGACCACAGGCATAGACAAAGAGGCCTGTCTCCCCCACCTCTGCTCCAAAATGAGGGCAAGTTGAATGTTCATTTGACTAACCGATGAAGGCTTCATGGAGCTGGTGTCACTTGAGTTGAGTCTGGAGGGAAGAGAGCGCATTCAGGCAGATGTCACCGTGTATCCAAAGGCACGAAAACTGGAACCTGCAGGTGTTGGAGGCGTTTGGAACAGTCTGGAGCAGCAGGGTGGGGAGAGGCAGGAACGGCATATTTTCCACTTGGACCTTGTCTGTGGCCCTGAGTTCAGGCTTTAGGCCTTGAAGAAGCAGTAGCCAGAGGGCTCCTCCAATGCTGGAGAGGGTGGCCCTGCGTTGCTTAAGATGGTAGAAATGAAACTCATGCAAGAAACCCCTACAGAAATGCTACAAGCTTTCAAAGTGCTAGGCGGCTGTTCAGCTGAGCACCTGGGCCCCATAGAAGACAAGGCTGCTGGCAACCGAATGCACTGATGGACCCAAGAAACGTTTCTTTCCTCTTCTCTTTTTTCAATTTTTACAGGAAATAAAAGTCCCTTGAATCTGGCTAATATGAGAAAGTCCACTGAGAGCACTTGACAAAGCAAAAGATGAAGGGGGAAAGAGCCTGAGATCAAGTCCTAGCCTGGCTCTGACCAGCTGCATGTTCATCGCGCCATCGCCTCCTCCTGAGGAAGACTACATTTCCCAGCCCCCCTTGCGGTTGTTTGGGTCCACGTGACTGAGTGTTGGCCAGTGGGGTGTGCGCGGAAGGCAGGAAAGTCACTTCCAGACCTCACCCTTTAAAACATCCTACAAGACCCTCTTGCCTTCTTTTTTCTTCCATGGCGACTCTGGGGACCACATGCTCCAAACAGTGCATGGATGGAGGAGAGCCAACTAACCCCAACAGGACTGCAGCTTGAGCAAGAGATACATTTTATTTGTTAATTCACTAGCATTCCAGGGTTCCCCTGTCCCTGCAACACTGATTCTCCAGTGCTTCTAAAAGTATGGTCCACAGACCTCCAGCATCAGCTTCACCCGAGAACTTCTCTGAAATGCAAACTCTCCAGCTCCATGCTAGACCTACTAAATCAAAAGTTCTGTGCATGGCGCCCAGAAACTCTCTTTGGGGATTTTGACGCAGCCAAAGTCAAGAGCCACTGGTTTACTCTATATGCTACTGTGTGGCCTTCATCTTTTGAGCCTCAGTTACCCCCTCTGTCAAATGGGGGTGAGAACGCCTCCCCTTGCTGAATTCAGGTGAGCGTTCAATGTTACTACGTGGTGTGATATGTATAAAGAATCCAGCTCAGGAGCCCACACACGTTCCACGTACAGTCCGGAGCCAGATGACTTGGGAGAGCCACACAAATAGTAGGTGGGAGTCCCGCCTTCCGGCACTGTGAGAGGCATCCTCTACGATGGCCCCCAGTGATCGCGCCTCCCAGGATCCAAGCCCTTGAATAATCGCCTCCAGTGTCTGGGCTGGACCTAGTAAGTCGGGTCTGATGAGCCTTCCTTCAAGGCCCATGGGGAGAATTCTTTGCCTCTTGCAGTGTCTGGAGGCTCCAGGCATCCCTTGGCTTGTGGCTGCACAACTCCAGTCTCTGCTCCATCCTCACATGGCCTTCTCCTCTTCTGTCTTCCCTTCTGTCTCTTGTAAGGACACTTGTCATTGGATTTAGGGCCACCCAGACAACCCAGGATGATCTCAAGATCCTTAACTTAATTATCTCCGCAAAACCTATTTTGCCAGATGAGCTCACATTCGTAGATTCTGGGATGTGGACATATCTTCTGCGGGGGTGGGCACCGTTCAACTAACCACACGGCCCAAAGACAGGGATGGGTCTTATTCAACATTATATTCCCCTGGTCAAGTCACCCTGTGTAGTGCTTGACCCAAACAGGAATTTGACACAACTTTGTGAACAGAAAGGCAGCAGAGCATTTAAGTGACTGGGCTTTAGAATTAGCTAAACCTCTATTCAAACCGCAACCGCTTACAAACGATGTGACGTTAGGCAAATTACTTAACCTCCCTGAACCTCAGTTTCCTCCTGTGGGCATTTTAATAATACGGATCTCATGGGGTTATTATGAGCATTAAGCTAGTAAGTGCAAAACCCCTACACCATATCTGGCACCTAACGGGGATGCAACATGCAAACACAGTGCCTGGCACACAGGGGTCCTCAATCAAGGCTCGCTATTCTGACTAGCATGTTGATGATTGGCATGGCTGTGGTTCCCACTCGCACACCTCCCAGCCTTTTGCGCTGACGACCACAGGGGCCCCTTCCCCTGCTCAGAGTCCCTGGGGTGCTCCAGCAGCCCTCCTTGGAGACAGCTGTGGATAAATAACCCAGCCCTGCCCTCCCACCCGCAGGCCCCCTTCCCTTCCCACCGCCTGGCTCGCCTCCTCCAGTGATGGCTCGCCTCCTCCAGGGGTGCCTCCCACAGCAGGGCTGGCAGTGAGCTCGCCTAGACCCCTCGTTGTTATTCCTGGCACGAGGTAATCCTGCCAGCATCCTCAGAGACCCATAAAAATACCCGCAGTTTGTCTTTCATCAGAGCAGCTCAAAGCCCCATGGCATCCTCTCGAGAAGACAGTGCTCCCAGCTGAGTTCTGGGAGCCGGCTACTTCCCAGGATGGTCTGGTATTTGCAAAGCAGAGGGACCGAGTGTGAACTGAAATAACCCAGCCCAGGCACTGGCATACCCAGGCTGCCAGGGAGATACAAGGCTTAGTGTACGGAGAGATTCTCCCTGGAATTTTCTGGATGTCAATGCTCTGAGTCACACACAAGTGGGTCTGCATTCCCACTTGGCTACTGAGTAGCTGTGTGACTTTGGGCATTTCACTTAGCCTCTCTGTGCTTCAGTTTTTGCCTCTGTAAAACCAAGTGGAGATGATAGCCACTTCCTAGGTTTCCTGGGAGGGTTAAAAGGGATAGTATAGGCACAGATAGAAGAAAATATTTGCAGCACATATATCTGACAAAGGACTTGTATCTAGAATGCGTTAAGAACCCTTGCAATGCACTGAGACAAACAAGACCCTTCCCCAGATGCGGGAAAGCCATGAACAGACGCTTCGCAAAAGAAGATATATACAATAACTACATGAAAAGGTGTGCAATGTCATTAGTCATCAGGGAAATGCAAATCACAATGATGAGATACCATTTCACACCCACTAGAATGGCCAAAATGAAAAAGACTGTCAATAGCAAGTGTTGGTGAGGATGGTGAGCAATTGGAACTCTCAGACACTCAGGGTGGGAGTAAAAAGCTGATATGACCACTTGGAAAAACAGTTTGGCGGTTGCTTATAAAGTTAAAAATACACTTAGCATATGACCCAATGATTCCACTCCTAGGTATTTCCCCAAGACACATGTCTATAAAAAGGCTTGTATGTGAAAGCACATAGCAGGCTTATTCATAATCACCAAAAAATTGAAAAAATGTCTGTCAATAGATCAAAGGATAAACGGAGTGTGGAATATCCAGGCAACAGAATATTAGATAGTAATAAAAAGGAACAGCTACTGGTATTCCTGGATGAATGCCATAAACACTACATGGAGTAAAAGAAGACAGACATGAAAAAGCAAAACTTCCATTCGTAAGTTCTAGAAGAGAGAAACGAATCTGCGGTGCCAGAAATCAGAGCAGTGGCCGCCTCCGTGTACAGGTGGGGAAGGAGGGTGAGTGGAAAAAGGCCCAGGAAACGTTCTGGAGTGACGGAAACATCCTATATTCCTGTATTGGGGTGATGGGTACATGGGTATATACATTTATCAAAACTCACCAAAATCTATACTTAAAGATCTTCGCGTTTTGCTGTATGTAAATTAAATCTCAGTACAATTGGAAAGAGACCATGTGTGTAGAAAGCTCAGCAAGGGGGCCAAGTTGAGAGACAGGACTCAGCAAAGGTCAACTACTATCAGAAAATGGTAAAAACAAGTAAAAAGCATATACATTATTCAACTGTATGTTGGGAGTTCAACGTGCTAATCTGGATTCTGACCTGAGAACCCCATCTGAGACGTGGCAAAACTCACAAAAAAGGCACCATGGGCTAATAAGTTTTTTGTGCCCAGCTCCCCACCCTTCCTTTCTTTCTCCTGTGAACAGAGAAACAGAAAAGGAGTGTTTTGCTGGCTGAAGATGCTCTTCTTAGACGCAGCGGGGCGGACGGAAAGGGTACCTTTGGGGGAGTGGCGAGAACAGGCTTACTAACAATAAAGATGTGCAGATACCTCAGTGGTCCACAGCCCACACTGTTACATCCAGGGTTTCAGAGAGGCCCAGGGCAGCTGTGGAGATGAGTCTGGCCCAGCTGCTTAGGCAGCGGGCTCTTGAAGACAGAGCAGTATCCAAGGTAAGGAAACTGGCTGAGGCCCAGCTGTCCCCCAAACTCCCATCCAATCCCAGGCCAACCTTCCCCCTTACTGGCCTCCCCTAGCAGGATCTTCCTGCATCCCTCACTCTTCCTGGACCGTTCCATCCTCATGATGTGGCGGATGCGGGCCTGTACCCAAGCGAGGAGACGTCCCTCCCAGCAGAGCACACTGGCTGTTGTACTCTAATCTGAGGCCTCTCACTGGACGCCCATCCGCAGTGGCCCTGGAATCGCCTGGAGCTGCTGCTGACTCTTCCCCCAGTGGCCCTCAGCCGTTAGACATGAGACAGACCAGACCAGCAGCTCTCCCGCCCCATAGCTCTGAGATTCCTCCCTCTTCTAGCGCTGGGGCCTGAGCTGCCTCCCAGGAGTCCCAAGGGTGGCACTGCGAGTTGCCGAGACCGTCGGCAGGGCCTCCACGCCCAGGCCGTGTGGTCCACCTTCCAGACCTCCGAGGCCTGGCTCCAGCCTCGCAAGCCACAGAGATGCCCATATTTCCTTAAAGTAGTTGCCCAGAGCATCTTTTAAAGACAACACTCTGCATTGGGAATTACAGCAACGGAAGGAGGAAAAAAATAAGATTTTCCTGTCATCCCCTACCAAACAGGGCTGCTGGCTGGAAAACAGCCCATATTTTGGATGCAAATCACACTAAGGGCTTAGGAAGCTTTGGGGGAGCCATCTTTGTGGGAAGCAGCAAAAGTGCCCCCTTTTTGGGGCTTTCATGAAAAGACTTTGTCTCTACCTGTGGATCAAAAGTCAGAACAAACTGCCCTGAATTACTGAACCCGGAATACGCATTTGTTGTTACCGTTGTTGTCGTTTTGAAGGAGAAAGGAGCTACCATTTCATTTCCACCCACGACTTGCTATGTACCCAGGGCCGGCTGCGTAACTAGCAAGGTCCACCAGGTGCAAAATGAAAATGCAAGGCCTCTTATTCAAAAAGGAAAAAGAAAACTTTTTACTTTATTCTGCGATCTCTGTCTTTATCTGCTGTGGGGTTTTTATTTGCTAGTTCGTGTCCTGCGCCCTCAGGCTGGGGGTACTTGCAGGGGAGCGCAGCCCCTCATAGACGTCCACGGCTCTGCCGGACTACCGGGCCCCTCCCCGTGCCCAGGTCCCCACCAGGAGCAGACGGCAGCTGCCGGGTTTGGCAAGGGATGGGGCGGCCAGGAGCCCATCTTGGCGGGTGAGAAGGTGACTGGGGCAGGACTTCACTTACAAACCACACCTTCGAAGATAAAATTTATTGAGAATTTCAAGATGGCTCTGGCAGAGACATTTAAACTCCAAACGTCGACCTCTCTCATCTCTGTGTCAGTATAGCTTAAGATTAAGACCCTGCCAGCCAGCATGGGTTCAGGGCTTAGCCAAGTTACTGATCTTCCCTATTTATAAAATGAGGATAATACTAGGACCCCCCTACATTAGGCTGATTTGAGAATTAGATGACCTAACAAGAATTGTTAACTCTTGAGACTTCCCTGGTGGCGCAAAGGTTAAGAATCCACCTGCCTATGCAGGGGACGCGGGTTCAAGCCCTGGTCCGGGAAGACCCCACATGCCGCGGAGCAACTAAGCCCGTGCGCCACAGCTACTGAGCCTGCGCTCTAGAGCCCGCGAGCCACAACTACTGAGACCACATGTCACAACTACTGAAGCCCACGCACCTAGAGCCCACGCTCAGCAACAAGAGAAGCCACCGCAATGAGAAGCCCGCGCACCGTCACGAAGAGTAGCCCTCGCTCGCCGCAGCTAGAGAAAGCCCGCGCACGGCAACAAAGACCCAACGCAACCAAAAATAAATAAAAAATTAAAAAAAAAAAGGAATTGGTAACTCTTATAACAGCACTTGCCATGCACTCCACACTATTTTATGTGCTCTACAAGTAGGAACTCATTTCACCCTCATAACAAGCTGATGGATAGGTTGGTATTGTTCCCACGTTACAAAAGAAGAAGCTGAGGCACAGAGAAGTAAAGCGACTTGCCCAACTCCACACAGCAGGTAAGTGGGTAAGAGGTGCGGCCAAGATTTGAACACATCCAGAATATGTGCTTCTAGGTCAAGACTCGGCATAATTCAAGGTCCCTGGAGAGTGAACAAAGGTTATTGTTCCATTTCAAGTACGCTTCACAATGAGCCAATGAGGTAGGGGTTTATACTCATTTGAGATCATTTCAGAGAGGACATGGGAGATCAGAGACGTTAAGACAGTTACCCCAGGGCCCTCAGCAGTACTGACTCCAGGAGAGGAGAGGAGGTGAGCTAAGGAGATGAGGAGAGACGGTGAGAGTTGGGCCTCTGGCAGAAGGGACTTGCACGATGCCTTGGAAGTTTTGGTGTAGGCCATGTGCTCTAGATATAATTGGAAGGCTTGAGTTTGAGGGGTATGAAAGAATTGGGTGTTGTAGCCTCACGATGCTAAAATCCTAGATCATCAGGGCAGGACAGCAGCATAAAGATTATTGAATCTGAGTCCTGATTTTATGATCGGGGACACTGAGGCTGGAGCAGAGATGTGGCTAGCCTGATGTCCCAGAGTCAGAAAGCACAGTCCCAGGAGCAGATAACCCCTGGCCGGAGTGCTTGCCGGGTCTGTAGGACCCTGAGCACATACCAAGGGTCCCGGGTCCATAAATCCAACAGTCAAAATCCTTGCCAACAGGCTACTACTTGATAACCACTGACACAGCAGTCCCAGGCACAGTGAAATTCTTATAAAATAAAGCCCCTTGCTACTAATAAGGCAATTTCTAGTTAGGGTTGCTTTTTACAGTTGCAAAACTTAGCTTAAAAAACCCCACGACTTTTTAAGTCAGACAGACCTAGATTTGAAAAGGGCTCTACCACTTAGTGGCTGTGTGACCTTAGGCAAATTACTTAACCTCTCTGAGTTTCAGTGCACTTATCAGTAAAATGTCTCTGAACTGAGATCACTTCATAGTGAATGAAGACCTCTGGAACAGATTAAACGAAAAAGAAGCTAAAGAGGGTAAAACTGCTTACTTTGAAAGCTGGCACATAGTAGGTGCTCAATAAAGGCCATTCTGTATCTGTCAGAGTCCAAACCTACATACCACGTGACAGACGAGGCTCAGGGGAGATGTCAATACTAAAAGGACTTAAAAGTCTATCAGCACCATTTTTTCAGCAGCATTTGCTCACTTCATGTCTCTGTGTCACATTTTGGGAATTCTTGCAATATTTCAAACTTCATCGTTATTATTATATTTGTTATGGTGAGCTGTGATCAATGATCTTCGATATTACTATTGTAGTTGTTTGGGCATTTCATTTTTTGGCAGTGATGCATTTTTTGAACTAACTTGCATTTTGGAGGAAAATAACGCTACTGCACCCTTGGTAAATTACAGCATGGTGTAAACATGACTTTTATATGCTGGGGAAAAAATAAATGCATAAATAAAAGGACTTAAAAGCACCCAGCAGACATCTCCATCTAAAAAGCCAAGGAGGGAAAACACAGCAGAATTTGGAGAGGTCCACCATTCGTCCTGACCCAGGAGCCAAGACTGACCCAGGAGCCAAGAGGTCCACCATTCGTCCTGACCCAGGAGCCAAGGTCCTGGTGATAGGAGGTGGGGAGGGGAAGTTGAGGAGGAGAGGGAGTGTGAGAGAACTGACATTTTTGGAGTTTCTTTTCTATTTAAGGTTTTGCTAACCCGTTGGTAAAACTCATTTCTGGTTCATGTTCTTAGCAGGAAAACACATTCAGGCTAAACAGTAAGAATGGACCCTGGCTTGGAAAGTTCTCAAAGGTTCTCACAGCTCTCTGGTGTCACTGCAACTGAAGAGTGACATTGGTTAAGCAACTCAATTTGAATAATTGTACACTGAGGATTTCCAGGGGAAACACCCAGGGCAACTTTCTGACTGGGGATCTTATGACACAGATGGATTTAAATGAAGAAAATCTGTAAGTGTGGAAGATTCTCCCTGGACACAGAGACTGAGGACATGCAGTGAACAACACGGACGCCCCAGAGCATAGACATTCTACCGGGGAGGTTTCTTTTTTTTTTTTTTTGGTATGCGGGCCTCCCTCTGCTGCGGCCTCTCCCGTTGCGGAGCACAGGCTCCGGACGCGCAGGCTCAGCGGCCATGGCTCACGGGCCCGGCCGCTCCGCGGCATGTGGCCGGGGCGCGAACCCGGTTCCCCTGCATCGGCAGGCGGATGCGCAACCGCTGCGCCACCAGGGAAGCCCGAGGTTTCTAACAGAGAATAGCACAGGGTAATAAGCACCGGGTAGAGAAAAAGTAAAAGGTGTTACAAGTATCTAACCAGAGTTGTGGTTGGGAGTCCAGGCAAGCCCTTCAAAAAGGTAGCATTTAGGTTGAGAAGCAAAGGATGAAAGGGCTGGGTATGGGCTTCCCAGGGCTGCCGTCACAAAGCACCACTAACCGAGTGGCTTAAAACAATAGAAATGTAGTGTCTCATGGTTCTAGAGGCGAGAAGTCTGAAATCAAGGGCACAGAAGGGCCGTGTTCCCCCTGAAACTTGTAGGGTAAGATCCTTCCTCACCTCTTCTAGCCTCTGGTGGTCCTGCCAGCAATCCTTGACATTCCATGGCCTGTAGAAGCATCACTCCAATCTCTGCCTCCATCTTCACATGGCCTTCTCCCCTATATGTCTGTGCCTTTCTTATCAGGACACTGATCGTTGGGTGGAGGCCACCCAACCAGGATGACCTCACCTGAACTGGATCACAGCAGCAAAGACCCTGTTTCCCAAGAAGGTCACATTCACAGGCTACGACTAGAAGCTGTCTTGTGGGGGTGACCAGCTCTGTGCAATACAGGGAGCAACGCAGGTGTGTGAGCAGCCAAGAAAGCCCTGAGCTGGAGATGGCGCCTTTGGGGACACGAAGAGGCCAGCGTGCCTAGAGCACAGTGAGGGGAGGGAAAGCGGTCCTGGTGAACTGGAAAGTGGGATGGAGCCACATCATACGGTCCTAGGAGACAGGAGGAGCTCTTCCCTCTCTGAGAAAGGCACACCTTTTCCAGCTCATGCTGGAGGGGGCCTGAGAGAGGCTGACACACCGCAGGCAGGGAGTCACGGCCGCTGGTGCTTTCATAGTCTGATGCACCACACCTGTGACTGGCCTGCCACTCTGGAGAACCAGATGTGAGGCAGAAACCTTCTGGCAATGATGTGCTCTCTGCTCTGGAAAACCAGAGGCTAAAATTGTCCGGTTTACTGCAAAGTTGCTGCCTGAGTGCATCCTGACAGGCAGCCGGGGAAACCAGAAAATGAGAAAGTGTCCTCCTTTGCAAAAATTACGGCACCTTGGCTATATATAAAAAAATATATTTTGGCCTTTGAGAGAGATATATGCCATATATATATGTATATATATATACACACATATATATAATGTATATCTTGATATATATGCTATATTTATAGCATTTATTGAAACTTTCAAGCTTATATTAATATATAAAACACATATATCTTATCACTTTATATCTATATATATCATATAGAACAAAAAGGTTTATGCTTGGGCTTCCCTGGTGGCGCAGTGGTTGAGAGTCCGCCTGCCGATGCCGGGGACACGGGTTCGTGCCCCGGTCCGGGAGGATCCCACATGCCGCGGAGCGGCTGGGCCCGTGAGCCATGGCCGCTGAGCCTGCGCGTCCGGAGCCTGTGCTCCGCAATGGGAGGGGCCACAGCAGTGAGAGGCCCGCGTACAGCAAAAAAAAAAAAAAAAAAAAAAAGGTTTACGCTTGAAATAAAGGTTTATTTTCTGTGCAGGCTGTCTTTGGCATTTATTCCACAAGTATTTACTGAGTGCCTAGCACGTCACAGATGCTGTTCCAGGCAGCTGACTTTCTAGTGGGATCAGGGAAACTAATGGATCAACTCAAAACAATTTTAAGGCACATTAAAGGCTGCAGAGAGGAACAGAGGAGTATCAGCTAGGAAAGAGAAGAGCGAGCACTGCAGTGCGTGGGGGAGTTTGGGTGTTAAATACAGCGGCCGGGGCAGGCCTCGCTGCTGCAGACGTCTGAGCACAGACGCGGAGGAGGTGAGCGCTGAGGACCCGGAGAGGGCAGTGAGGATGGGGAGAGAGACAGCAGCCGCAGAATCCCGAGGCGGAGCTGCTGGGGTGTCTGCGAGACGATGGGACAGGATGGCACGGTGGGACGAGCTAGAGGGAAGGAAATGGAAGATGACTGGGGCAGCAGAGCTGGATCACACGGACCTCGTAGACCACTGTAAGGACCACGGCTGCTACTCTGAGTAGGATGCGGACCGGTGGGGGAGGGCGGTGGAAGCAGAGAAGGCTTATGCTCCGGCTTCTATTTCAAAGGGTCACCCTGGGCTGTTTCGAGCATGGATTGTAGCCGGGCAAGGGCAGAGGCAGGGAGGACATCAAGAGCGGTCGCAATCACGCGGGCAAGCAATAGGATGGCTGGTGCCGAGGCGGGGGCGGTGGGGGGTGAGAGGAGGTCGCAGTCTGGGTGTATTTTACTGACGGCCTGGATATGACGGGTGAGCAAGGGAAGTCTAAGGTTGACCGACTCCAAGGTTGTAGCCTGAGCAGCTGAAAAGCTGGCATTGCCATTAATGCAGATGGAGAAGATCACAAATGGGGAGACGGGGGGAGGATGAGAATTTTGCGATGATGGTTAGACCCCCAAGTGGAGATGGGCAGGGAAGCAGCTGAATGCCCCAGTCTGGAGGCTGTGTCAGTGTAAGGAGGACACAGCAACCCTAAGACCAAAGGAGCTCTCCAAGGACTCGCGTGTAGATAGAAAAGAGAAGACAGTTAAGAATCAAGGCCTCGGGCTTCCCTGGTGGCGCAGTGGTTGAGAATCTGCCTGCTAATGCAGGGGACACGGGTTCGAGCCCTGGTCCGGGAAGATCCCACATGCCGCGGAGCAACTAGGCCCGTGAGCCACAACTACTGGGCCTGCGCGTCTGGAGCCTGTGCTCCGCAACGAGAGGCCGCGAGAGTGAGAGGCCCGCGCACCGCGATGAAGAGTGGCCCCCGCTCGCCACAACTAGAGAAAGCCCTCGCACAGAAACGAAGACCCAACACAGCCCAAAATATAAATAAATAAATAATTGGAAAAAAAAAAAAGAATCAAGGCCTCAAGGCAACAGTTGTGACTCTCTAAGATTTAGATTCAGGGAAAGGATGAGAAACAGGCAAAGGGGACTAAAAGGAGTAGCCAGGGTGGGAGGGGAGAGGAGGCCATCCAGGAGAGTGGAGACCTCAAAGCCAAATGAGGGAAATGTTACAAGGGAGGACATATTAACTGTGTCAAGGACAGGTGAAGGTCAAGTCAAAACCAGACTCAGAACAAACCCTGGAGAATTTTGGAAATGAGGACGAGGGGCCTCCTGACACACATGGATTTTCTGTTCTTACCTCTTGCTCCAGACACAATAATTAGTAGGTTATCTTAAGTCTGAATCTAATCTTGGTTTCTGTCTGTCCTTACCACTAGGAGTCCATTCACTACTAGTGTTATAACGCTTCTGGTGTTATAGGCTGAATTGTGTTCCCTCAAATTCATACATTGAAGTCCTCGCTTCCAGTACCTCTGAATATGACTGTATTTGGAAATAAGGTCTTTAAAGAGGTAAGTTAAAATGAAGTCAGTTAGGGTAGGGTCCTAATCCATAAGAGAGACATTGGAGATTCTCACAGAGAAAAGGCTACGTGAGGACACAGTGAGAAGGTGGCCATCTGCAAGCCAAGGAGAGAGGCCTCAGGAGAAACCAAATCTGCTGACACCTCTCTTGGATGTCTAGGCTCCAGACTGTGAGCAAATAAATTTCTTTTTAAGCCGCTCAGTCTGTGGCATTTTGTTATGGTGGCCCTAGCAAACTAATCTAACTGAAAAATAGGAAACTATTTTTTTGCTTTACATCTCTGGTACCAACACAAATCATGGCCCCCAAAGCAAATGATCACTGAATAAAAGGGCAACAGGCCTTTTTTTTTTTTGTGGTACGCGGGCCTCTCACTGTCGTGGCCTCTCCCCTTGCGGAGCACAGGCTCCGGACGCGCAGGCTCAGCGGCCAGGGCTCACGGGCCCAGCCGCTCTGCGGCATGTGGGATCTTCCCGGACCGGGGCACGAACCCGCGTCCCCTGCATCGGCAGGCGGCTCTCAACCACTGCGCCACCAGGGAAGCCCCCAACAGGGCTTTTGATTTCCAACATACAGTGATGTGAATAGCTGTATTCCTTAAGATTAGGTTTGGCTGTCAAACAAGATAGAATGTATTTTTCCTTCAGGTACATGAAGACAAGAGGGAGGGAGTCCAGGACTAGCAAAGGACTCCTTAGTTTTTGAGATTCTTTAATATTGTTAAGCTACATTCTACCTCATGTTTCAACAGAGCTGCTTAAGTGCCAACCGTCACTCCTCTATTCTAGCTAGCTGAAAAAAAGAAGGGGTGCTCCCTCCTTCCCTCTTATTAAGAAATCTTCAAAACACACATTCAGGACCCTTGTGCTTCTGTTCCACTGATGAGAAGCTAGTCACATGGCCACACCTAGCAGCAAGGGAGGCTGGGAAATTTAGTCTTCATTCTGGGCAGCCAGGTGCCCAGCTAAAAACCAGGGATTCTATTATTAAGATGAAAGGAAAACGTAATTAACCCTTCCAGGTACTCTTCCATGAGTTCTCCCGGTAGAGTGTTGTCACCAGCTGTCTCTGGCACAGCAGCCCAACCAACCTTCCCGAGGGGCCTCTCTACCTAGCATCCCAGGGAGCTGGCTGGAAACCACTGGTCTAGACAAGCAAAGTGAGAATTTCCTCTGCAAATGAGATGTGCGACCTCCAGAGGTCCTCGCTGGGAGCCAGTGGCAGGAAGGAGGAAACAGTGGAATAAAAACGGTCTTTGCAGCCTTCCTGAGGGGATGCTAGGGGTGCACAAAAAAAAAGTATGTGAAGGAGGGGGAACACTGAGAGCAAGCCTCTCTTGCACCAGAGATGAGACCTGTGATGGGACCTGTCCTGGGGTCAATGGGCCACATCACCAGCCAGGATGCAAAAGAGGGAAGAGATGATGCGGGAGGTCGGCGGAAGCCCTCTCCAGCCCTGGACATCTCCCCTGAGAGATCTGCCAGCCTTCTTAAGCGTGTCTAGGTGCCGACCAGCAGAAGGCAGCACGGCTGTATCTCTGCAGGCCCAACGGGGGTTCGCCTGCGACAGCTCTTGGAGCATCAGCTGTGGAGGGCCTGGAAGGCACGCCTCCTCGAGCTTGGATGTGAAGCTGTCGGTGCCACCAGGGAATCACTATGAAAGCACTCCCGGGGCAGCTGACGACACTGCACAGAAACTGCAGAGCACACTTCTAACAGGTGAGGTTAAACACGGCATCCAACTAGGACAGCCCAGGGTGGGAACGGGTTTGAGATGAGGCGCAAAGAGCTCTGACCCGGGGGGACCTGACTTGTTTCAGTTCTTGTCCGCCACTTTCTAGCTGGGTGACCTTGGGCAGGTCACCTCCCCTTGCTGAAGCTCAGTCTCCCAAACTAAAAGTGACAAGACTGCATCGCATCATGCCTGGGGTCCCCAATAACTCTAGGATTCCAACTCCAGCTCCGAGTGACTCTGAGTTACAACCACAGCAGACTGGGAAGGAATTTGGGCAGGAGGTGGGAAGGGGAGGGACACACCTGTGAGTTCTTCCTGGAATCCCCAGCTCTCCATGCTATTATATTCTTCTCCCCCCAATTTGCCAGAGTCCTTGGCCTCATATCTCCTTCAATGCTCCAAACTAAAGCTTGTCTTCTTGCATTCCCAAGTCCCAGAGGCTTCAACTCTTCCCTCCCCAACCAGATCAATCTCCACACAGCAGCCCGAGTGGCCTTAAAATACAAATTACCCACAGAAAATCCCTTGGTGACCGTCCACTTCTCTTACTGTAGAGCCAGTCTCCCTACTGAAACCTACGAGCCCAGCATCACCTGCCTCCTGCCGACCCCCCAGCCTCCCCACAGGCACCTTGCTCCCTCCTTGTTACCCGTGGCCACACCTGCCTTCTTCAGTTTCTCAAGATGACAAGGTGTTTCCCATCTCAGGGCCTTTGTCAGAACATCCTCCCCGTTCCCTGCAGCTGCTCCTTTAGGTCTTAGCTGAATGCTCACCTCTGCAGAGAGGGCTTCACTGGACGCCCATCTCAAGTGTGTTCCCCTTTATTATCTCTCTCAGCCCTGTGTTTACTCTTGGTGTATTTACTTATGTATTTATTTTAAAGTCTTTATTGAATTTGTTAGAATATTGCTTCTGTTTTACGTTTTGGTTTTTTGGCCACGAGGCATGTGGGATCTTAGCTCCCTGACCAGGGATCAAACCTGCACCCCCTGCATTGGCAGATGAAGTCTTAACCACTGGACCGCCAGGGAAGTCCCGCTTGGTGTGTTTAAACGCGATTTAGTGATCTATTCATTTTTCATCTGTTGATCTAGTTTGGGTCTGCATCCCCTACTGGAAGCACACTCCAGGCGAGCAGGGATCTGGTCCATGACTAGGTACAATACTGCTTGCTAAGGACCCAGCACAGGAGGCTCTCACCGGATATTTAAATAAGTGCATATTTGCATAAATGTTTAAAACATTTAACAAAGCCTTTGTTAAAGAAAGGACAGAAGAGAGGAAGGGAGGGTGGGAGGGAGGGAGGGAAAGAAGGAAAGAAAGAAGGAAGGAAGGAAAATTTGAGGAATTTGCAGACTCAGCACTTAAACCCAGGTCTTTCTACTTCAAATCCTACTTACTTTCCTTGCCCCCATATTTCCATTAATCAATGAACAAACCGGTCCTGGGACTGCCACCATGCTGGGGGATATGGATAATGAAGGAGCTTACAATACAACTGAGGAAGTAAAACTAGCACACACGTAACACGACAGCGGACATGGAAAACAAAAAGAAGCCATTAGCAAAGTTTTTCTGTAGAAGAATATTTAATTATAGAGAATGATGCTTATGACACATTTTTAACTAAAAGCAAATTAGAAAGCTGCATGCTTTCTATGTGTATACCTACACATGACGGTGGTGGGTGGGGGAGGGAGGTCTGGGCAGATGGCCATAGAGAGAATACCCATAAGGATGTGCCCAGGTAGGAAATTAGGTGCTGGTCATAAAGGAAACCTCTCCAGAGAAGGGGTCGGTGGATGAAGGGGAGCCCTGCAGAAAACATTTTCATGCTGAGCACCTGCTGTGTGCCAGGAACCGTATTATCTCTAATAAAAGACCCTACCAGGTAGTTATCATCATCACCATTTGAAAAAAGAGGGAAACGAGGTGCAGAGTGCCTCGTAACGTGCCAAGGTCACAGGGCTAGAAAATGGCCTCTCTGCCTTCACCCTGCCCACAGCGATTTCCAGCAGCTGGCACGAAGGGGCCACCACCGGAAGGGCAGGTGTTGTTGAAGTGCTGATGGTGCGGTGAGGAGGGAACGAGGGTGATTTGAGAGGTTCTCTATTTCCATTGGCAGCTGTTTTTCCATTCTCACCTCCTTCTGTGCCATGCGCCAAGCCTGTTGATCACAGAGGCACCACCCCCCCGGCCCAGTTTTGAAAGTGCACTGTTCCCCCGGTTTCCGAAGCTTCCAGCTCCGTTCTTCGTGATGCTCTAAATCCAGAGGCTTCTCCGCCTCTTCCCAGGATGGGAGGGTCTCAGTCGCAGCCCTGGTGCTACCGAGGGGCCAAGGCTCAGGACCAGGAAGTCGACCACACCCCACCACCTCCATTCTTATCCTCTCGTTGGGGTGAGGCATCTGGGACCCTGTTGTGCTGTCCTTCTGGAGGAAACGGAAGAAAAAGATCTGCTGACGATGAAAAGGTAGCAGAACAAGGGTGCAGCCAGCACGGCTCAGCTGGCACAGTGGACAGGGATCCTTTCCAGTGAAAACTGCAGAGTGCTTGATAAATGCCACTCAATCCAGGAAGATCCCCGTCACCACTGCACAAAACCAAGGTCCCGAGAGGCTCCTAACTGTGGGTCCTGACTCTCAAAGGGAATGACAGACAACACGTAACACAGATCTTTGAATATCTCTCTTCCAAACTGACAGATACATGATTTATTGTATTATAAAAATAGATGACTAGGTACTATGTTTTGGGCACCTGATACATTAGCTGATTTAATCTCCACAACCCCCCAAATTGGTAAGTATCACCATTGCCATTTTACAGGTTGGAAAATTGAGACTAAGTGAGGCTAACTGCAGTGTCCTAGGTCATTCCATTCGTAACAATGGAAGAGTGACTCAGAAACTTAGCATCCTTATATATATTATATATGTAATATTACATGTTATGCCACCAAGGAACTGTAAGCGTAGAGCGGTTGCTCTGTACTGCGCTGAGTCCACGGCCAGGATTAAACCCAGGCTGTTTGCCGCCACAGCCTTTATCCTTCAACACCTCCACGTCTTTACGATAATCTTCTAGCGTCTGAGAAGCACCCTTGGGGGACAGAGTTAGTAGGAGAGAGAGAGATGAAGGAAAAACATCTGTCTGGGGGACACCAGAGTCCCTGTTACATCCCCAGATGAGAAGACAAAGTGCCTGCAGGGGGAGGGGTGGGTGAATGAGCCTGCTGTGTGACATGGGGACTGGAAGATGATTCTGAGTAAAGGTCAAGTTTTTCCAGAGCAAGAAAGCAGGCTGAAGGGTAGTGGCTCTCTCCACAGCGGCACTGGCTTAGCAGGCTGCCAAGGTGAGCGCTGAACTTGGCCTGGCATATGGAGTTGTATAATCATCTCAGCCCTGCCGGGTCACTCCAGAACACCAGGGCAACCTTCGTACCAGAGAACAAGCTCGTGAACGCCTGCCACCTGGGACAGTTAGAGGAGTAAACAGAGGAGTGACTGCACACCAGGGACCCCCTAACATCCTCCCTGTCCTGCTGGGCTGATAATAATCATGTACCAACATTTAATCACGCACATACATTTCAGGCATTTGGTCTCAGAAGCTTTACATGCACTATCTCTTAAATCATCCAGAAAAGTCCTTGAAGAGGGTGCTAAAATCATCCCATTTTACACATGAGGAGCCTGAGGGTCAAGAACTTGCCTCGGATCATTGAGCCAATCCATAGTGGAGCTGGGATTTGAACCCAGGTAACCTGATTCCAAGAGGTGCACCCATGGCCTCTGTGTTGAAGTGGGGCAGCTGGGAACGTGGCAATGGGAAAAAGGATCTCAGATCCTGGGATTATATGGAATCAGATCTTAGCTCTACCACTTCTAGCTGGAGCTGAGTGACCTCGGATTAACTATGCCCAGTGTCTGTGGTCCCATGGGTAGAATGCGGACCCCGGCTCCTCGGGTGGTGATGAGGGTGGGGTATATAAGCAAAGTGGCTGCTGGTAGTTCCTTCGTAACTGGTGCCTGGTCTCATGGGGCACAGAGCCTCTGCCACCTCCCAGAGTAGAGCGTGGATCTTCTCTGAACCTCAGGCTTCTCTACAGCCCCCATAAGGAATCACCCCACTCTCCTGGGCTCTCCTGAGCCCACTCTCCTGGGCTCTCTGTTCAGTGAACTCCCAACTGGAGTTGCAACAAATGACCCCAAAGGCCACCCACCCCGCCCAAACATGTTGTCTGATCACCCAGCCCCAGGCCTTCCTCCCTCTCCTTCAAAGTCAGCCTTTAATCACACCCAGCCTCTTGCCAGTTGATTATCCCCCTTCCACCCAGGGAACAACCAAGGACATTTAAAAGGTAGAAAATTCAGCTGAGCCAATGTGGCTAATTTCTAGACGTTTGGGCACACAGTCTGGTGAGAAGAGAAATAGAAACCTTGAGTTCACCAAAGGCAGACGAAGACAGTCTTCTATGGAGTTGCCCAAAACTATTTGAAAGCAAATCCTCCCATCAGGTCTGCCTTGGAGGTAATCGATTCCATAAACATAGAATTTCCAGCCTCAGGAAAGACCCTGTTTCCTTGTCAGCAAAGCATGCCCCCGGGCGGTGGTCCATGCATAGAACTTTCAACATAATTGCTTTCCTTTGTAGTCCTGAGTGTTCTATTATATGCATTTTGAAAGCTTTATTCTAAAAGGGCGTCCAGGGCTTCCCTGGTGGCGCAGCGGTTGCGCGTCCGCCTGCCGATGCAGGGGAACCGGGTTCGCGCCCCGGTCTGGGAGGAGGCCACGTGCCGTGGAGCGGCTGGGCCCGTGAGCCATGGCCGCTGGGCCTGCGCGTCCGGAGCCTGTGCTCCGCGACGGGAGAGGCCACAGCAGGGGGAGGCCCGCATACCACAAAAAAACAAAACAAAAAAATAAATAAATAAAAATAAAAGGGCGTCCATAGCTTCCCCAGTTAGTCCAAAGGGGGTCCATGGCACCAAAAAAAGCAAAAAAAAAATCCCAAAGCTCTCTGAACCTGGCACGACCAGGCCCTAGGAACCCACGAGTTCCCTGTCCT
>NC_041228.1:13510344-13513338 GCF_002837175.3 Physeter macrocephalus
ATAAGAAATTGTACTAGGTTTTAAGAACAAATTAATTTCATTTACCATTATGAGGATGTATAAACTTTGGTTAGGAATTTCATGTTTTTACTTCACTTTTTGTCTCCTTTATAGACTAGAAGAGCTGATATTTGGAAATGCTATAATCATGAAATTGATCATTTAAATTTAAAACTATACAGAGGTTTTACATTTGCTTAGGAAGAAAATGTTATTGTCTATTTGAAGTTAAGTGGCATGCCCTTCCCTTACTCATTCTTTTTCCCAACACACCAGAAACATGATAAAAGCATGTCTTTGTTGGACTAGTGATTCTTTACTTTTAATTTTTCTTCTCTCATTAGACTTAGTCCTCTGGTTAAATTTGAATAACCTTGAAATTTTATATTTGTGTAAATAAAATATATATATATAATAATTATGTAATTTTTTTCATTTTGTAGATGCTTTTTAATAAATGTGTAGACTTCAAAAAAATAAATAAATGAACCGAATTTAGATAACTCATATGAGCCCCAAGCTTACTCGTGGCAGGGACAGTCATCCAGCTGGCCAAGCCGCCAAGAGTCTCTCCAGCGGGCCGCTGGGCTCACAACCCCTTGCAACAGGATGCAGGGTTAGTGCGATGTGGTTTCGAGATGCCTCCCAGCTCTGCCTGGAAACTGCAGACCTGCTCTATACCAGCTGCACTCACCGCTGCTGCTTCAGTTGGGATCGTTCACTGAATAAACACAACTAACCACCACAATCACTTCTGCTGTGATTCACCTCCCAGGATTCTAAAATCAGAAATCAAGGCAGCTCCCCCAGTGCCCCTGAGCCTGATTATGGGCTCCCTAAATCACAGAGGGTTGGCTGACAGGCAACCCAGCTCCAGGTCATCCTCGTAAAGCGCCGGTGGAGCTACAAGCACTTGGAAATCCAAACGAGCCCTCACCTTAGCGACTGCACTGACTCCACACCTAGGATGGCGAGAGTAGAGACGGTGATTACCGCCTGGGAGACACGGGCTAGAGAAACCTGATAGGTTCCTCCCATGAAGCCAGCCCACAGAAGAGCAGGGCACAGAGCCCAGGAAGACCACTTGTGCCAACCTCACTCCTGCATGGAGAAACCATGGTCTAGAGAACCTAGTGACCTGACACGGAACGAATCAGGTCTCATCTCTGCCTCTCCTGACCCCTGGTCCAAACTGCCCCTCCTCCAAGGCTGAGATGAAATGACCCCTGCCTCTTAACCTGAGCCCTTCACTCCCTGGCCTGCGTCCCCTCACTGGAGACAGAAGAGGCCACGTCTCTGCTCTGGATTAGAGCATCGTGGACTGGAGGGCCATCACCTGATTCTGCCCTGAAGCCTGCAAGGTGCGAACCACCATCTCCAGCAGACAGGTGAGGCCCATGACGGGGTCCTCAGCGGTTACATAACCAGGTCACACAGCTTGGGGCTGGTCTGGAGTAGAAGCTCAGGAATATCCCCCTGCATGACCTCTGTCCTTCCCACACAACCACAGCGCATCCCAAAGAAAGTGAAAAACCTCCGCGGAAAGGTGCCCACTCCCAAACACGTTGACCTGACCAACACGCACAAGACGCTACGGTGACAAAAAAGTCTATAAATTATTCACAACACCCTTATTCACTGTCACCGACCCCCATAAAGGTTTTATATTTAAAATTTAGGAGAGATTCCCCATACCCTGGTTTTTTGAGCTTGTTTTTATTCCTCTGCCTTCTTGCTTTCATATAAAATGTTTAGACTTTTCTGAGAAGGGATAGTTAGGGAGTTTGGGATGGACATGTATACACTACAATATTTTAAATGGATAACCAACAAGGACCTACTGTATAGCACAGGAAACTCTGCTCAATATTCTGTAACAACCTAAGTGGGAAAAGAATTTGAGAAAGAATAGATACATGTATATGTATAACTGAATCACTTTGCTGTACACCTGAAACTAACACAACACTGTTAATCAACTATACTCCAATATAAAATAAAAAGTTAAAAAAAAGAATATAGGGGAATACTTCCAAATTAAAGTTCTATTTCAAAGCAAAAAAAAAAAAAATGTTTAGGCTTTTCTGGAACAGCATTTTCTTAATTGAAGGCAAAGAGATTACGACCCACCGATAAGTCTACACAAGAGACCGAAGGACAAAATTCACATCATCTATCTTACAATGCTCAACCCCATGTGTAGACACGATGTAATTATGTGCTTTGAAAACTGCCATGAGCTCCACGAAGATTAGGCAAAGCGACTATTCTCTATATTCAAAGCCAGCTCTGCACTGGCCCACAGCACTGCTATGTGTCATTAAGTCAAATCACAGGGTCTGGTAACCTGTATAAACATCAGGTGTTTTTATTATTCGTTATCTTTTTTAGAGTCCCTGAACCAGGAGCAGTGGCATCACCACCAAAAGCACCACCCGCAGGACCCCAACAGGTACTTACCACCTAAGCTCCAGATGCTGTACCAGGGAAACCAGAGAGATGAAAAATCTTTTACAAAATAAAGGTTCCTTATCAGTGTCAAACTGCTGCTCCCCAGTTACCTATTTTGTAAACTGGATGTCTGACCATCAGGTGCCCTTCAAAGGAGGCACAAGCTTTGCCTAATTGCCCGTTTAAAAAGTTTCCAGGCCTGGGGCTTCCCTGGTGGCACAGTGGTTAAGAATCCGCTTGCCAATGCAGGGGACACGGGTTCGAGCCCTGGGCCGGGAAGATCCCACATGCCGCGGAGCAACTAGCCCGTGAGCCACAACTACTGAGCCTGCGCTCTAGAGCCCGCAAGCCACAACTACTGAGCCCGTGAGCCACAACGACTGAGCCTGCGTGCCTAGAGCCCGTGCTCTGCAACAAGAGAAACCACTGCAATGAGAAGCCCGCGCACCGCACCCAGCTCACCGCAACTAGAGAAAGCCCGCACGCAGCAACGAAGACCCAACACAGCCAAAAATAAATAAAATAAAAATAAATTAAAAAAAA